>NC_035435.2:131293277-131452207 GCF_002127325.2 Helianthus annuus | reverse complement strand
ACGGTCAAAGTGAGCGTACTATCCAAACGCTAGAAGACATGCTCGTGCATGTGCGATTCGATCTGGGTGGTAATTGGGATAAAAACCTACCCCTGATCGTAATTCTCCTACAATAATAGCTACCACACCAGCATAAAGGCTGCGCCTTTTGAGGCATTATATGTAGGAAATGCAGATCGCCTGTTTGTTGGGCGGAAGTAGGAGAGGTCCAATTATCGGACCAGAGATTGTTTTCCAGACAACGGACAAGATTGTCCAGAATCCGGGAACGTCTCAAAGCTGCCCGCGATAGGCACAAAAGCTACGCTGATCCAAAGCGTAAGGATTTTCACTTCGAAGTAGGTGAAAGGGTATTACTTAAGGTGTCACCCTGGAAGGGGGTGATGCGTTTCGGCAAGAAGGGGCAAGCTGAGTCCGAGATACATAGGGCCTTTTGAGGTCATTGAACGAGTCGGATCAGTTGCCTATAAACTAAACTTGCCTGAAGAGCTCAATGGAATTCACAATGTGTTCCACATCTGCAATCTCAAAAAGTGCTTCGCCGACGAATCGTTGGTGATTCCACACACAGATGTGCATATAGATGAGAGCTTAAAGTTTATAGAAAAACCTTTGTCGATTGAGGATCGACAGGTAAAGAAGCTTCGCAGAAAGCACGTACCGATTGTAAAAGTCAAATGGGATGCTCGTAGAGGTCCTGAATATACGTGGGAAGTCGAAGCTACAATGAAAGAAAAATACCCTATTTATTTGAGTAAATCTCGGGTCGAGATTTATTTTAAGGGTGAGGATGTAACACCTCGAAATTTTGTGTCCAATGATGTGTTAACACGTGTCATTTGTTTACACGTGGCATCTATAATAAATAAAGGACTAATTTTGACAAACCTTGAAAGTATATAAAATTCGAGGGTTATAAATGTCAACAAGGGTAAATATACTGTATAGTATCCCTAAATAATGCTTAAACCTTCAAACGAATAAATTATAGATCGTACGACTATAAAACGCGGAAGAAAGTGAGAGATTACAAACTACAGGGGTTAACTGTGTCAACATGTTTAATAATACCTCTGAGTGACCCTTTAACGTTCCCAAGACTTTGTAACGGTATTATACCCTCACTAAATAATATATATAAATTTCGCGAAGTTTCGATATGAAACGAGAAAGATACGATCGAATTCGTAGAAGAAGGGTTAAAAGCGTCAACAGTGAAAGTTAAGGCTTTCCAAAATAATTAATAAATAAACCGGGGACTAAATAATGCAGGTAATTAACACAAGGCCCTATCGGTAAATAACCGAGGGCCAAACCGCAAAGTTACCCCTTCAGAACCGAAAGGCCAGGTGAATCATTACGAAAGATTTCGTTATTAATGGCCCGATTCTGTAATGATTATAAAAAGATTTGGAAAATTCTGAAAATATAACCCCACGCGACCCGCGTAAGGTTTAAACATAAGTTGAGGCGGGCCGCGAGCTTCCTCAATTACGCGTCTGATCTTTTGATCCCAGGCGACCCGCGTACAAGTTGCATGGATTGTCCATGCGGGTCGCGTACGACGCCCAGATGCAGAAACCTTGTAACTACTTGGCTTTTGGCACCTTTGAACGATCATGCACATAATTATGGGGCATGGCACCCTATGCTCAACCCATACACTTAGGGGACAACTACCATCAGCTCTGGACTGATAGTAGTGCTTGTAATGATCATAAGTTGCCTTCTTTGGCTATAAATAGCCACATCTTGTGCATTACCAATCACACAACAAAAACACTTGCAACTGATCATTCAAGAGCTCTCGAGCTTTCCCTTCTGTTCTCTCATCAAGAGTTAACTTCTGTAAGTCGTTCATAACCATTTTGGTTTCACATTTCCATAGTTATAGCCTATAACGCAAACCGTCGTAACTAACGGTTGTCATTGCAATACCTTGCAAATGGTTCAGGTCTTATGACGAATTCAAAAGTAGTTTTGAGTTGGTATTTATGTGGGTATTAAACCTCTAAAATTGGTTCCCCCACTGATCACCACTCTAACTATGTCAATTATCGAGTCAAACGTGCGGTTAAAAAGTCAACAGAAAGCTATATTGGCGATTTATGCATAATCTGTAATATATATTGTTATGGAACCTGTTTTGACAATCATAAAACATGATAATAAGTATATAAACATGTTTGCGCTCGTTTGAATCGATCATTTACTATATAGAACCGGTTCGGAGCCGAAAGTCGCAAAAGTTTGACTTTTTGCTTTGACTTCAGTTCTGACCCGTTTTAGTGAGGTATAAATATACCTTAGGACTCTCTTAGGACCAGGTCACATGTTGGTATAAGCCTTCTGTGGTCGGGTTCATGAGTTATCCGAGTCTTTTACGTATTTCCGTCATTCGCCTAAAAGTTGACCGTAACGGCCTTTTAAAATAAAACGAGTATTTCGGACACATGAACGGACCAAAACCTTGCTTAATAAATTATAAGCATGTCCCCTGAAGTTTCACGTCAATCCGAGCCCTAGAATGAGAGTTATGCTAAAAAGCGCACCTTTAAGAAAGTTTTGTAATTAACGGCGCAATTAGCATAACGCTCATCTAACCAAGTTTTTCGGCACCAAAACTTTTACCCACTGTGGTAAAATAATATTTGGGAATTTTAAAGATTTTTAATAATTTTTACCTTGCTCATAACCTGCGGTTTATGGCTACGGTTCGGTAAATACCGAATATGCCCTTTTTGGCCAAAACGAGAGTTCTACAAGGTCTTTTGACCCGATTCCAGTTGCTACTGGTTTTAAATAATAAACTAAAGTATTTAAGCTTTATAAGCTGTTCGGGAAACTCAGATTTCCTGTAGAACTCGAAAATCCCTTTATTAAAGTCTTAATGACCGAAAAGCCCTACGGGCATAATATTGACTTAAACTTGTTACGGGCATTACGGAAGGTATCCTACTGATACCAAAATACTTTTTAAGGCATATTGACTTAGGAAATAAGCGTACGACTCTTATGGTTAACCGTTTCGCCTATTTGCGCACACGGTACGGCTCATGGAACTAGTTTTCGTGCAATAGCCGATACGGGTCAAATTATACTATTTGAACCCCAAAATCCAGAGTATGAACCATTGACCCATATAAAACAAGTCTCTGAACTTGTTGGGTCCAAATCATACTCCATTCTCGGTTTTCGCCTTTTCGTGCGAATTAACCATATCTATATATCGGAACCAACCGGTCTAGGCTACGGCCATTATAACGACCCGTTAGGATTCTAAGAGGTTAATTAAAACCTTCGTTCCAGATTAGGGAGCCCCAGTAAAAGCTATCGGTGACTTGATCTAAATTAAGGATTAATACTTGCAAAGGTAAATACTTTTGACTTATTCCCCTATATGGGCTTGGGTTACGGTATGTTAATACCGCTTGATTGAGCATTATATAATTCCATCGCTTAGGTGGTTAATTGATTAAATATGATTGGCTCATTTAAACAGTTTTGTTGCTTATAAGCCTTTGGGGGGTTAATGACCGTTGTCCCGGATATCCTTGGCATCATTTTACGAAATGGCCACGACCATCGACATCCCGGTGTAGGCGTACACCCGGTATAAAGTGTCGACATTAAAACTAAAAGACGTAGCCGTTGGGTTTCTGTACTACGGTTTTACGCAAACGTGGTGTGGTCTATAAATCTTTAACCCGGCACGACCCGGCTACTGAACGCATAAAAGAACATGTAAAACGTTCACAAGATCATTATGAATTTTCCCAAGTTATAAAAGAATTTGTGCCTTGTGCATTCAAATCAATTTAATAAACATTTTCAAATGTGTCAGTTGAATGTATTTACCAGTGTAAACTGACGTATTTTCCCCAAAAAGATTAAGTGCAGGTACCTAAACGTAATTGGCTGGTATTAGCTCCCTAGCGTCGGGATAAGCCTCGCAAGCTTGATTGCAGTATCTAATGGAACAATACTTTATCTGTATTTACGATCCACTGTGGATATTCAACTTCTGTAATACACTTTGATATTACAATCAGAGGTTGAAATTATATATTTAAATTATGCTTCCGCTGTGCATTATATAATTGTGTGGTTTGACTATATTGTTGCCAACATCGTCACGGTAATCCCCCACCGGGCCCACCGGTGAGACACGTGGAAATCGGGGTGTGACACAAACCAACCACCAAAGAATGGAATCGTCGAGCGAAAACACTTGACAACCTCCTAGAAGCAGCTTTTCTTGCCACCAGACCTTTCTCCATCAATTAGGAATCTGATGTCGTCACTAAACACATTCCTTAAATTGTAGCCATTTGTTGAGTGTTTCTTTTTGGTGTCTAATCCGCATATAGATCACCATTGCCCTTGATTTTCTTGACTGTATATCTCTTAAATGTCAACATATACACGTGTGATTTAGTTTACGAAGATTTTTCAATGCCGAGAACCTCGATGAGAGAGTAAAAAAGGCGTAAGGTTCACAATGGTGTAAAAATAAAATGGGATATACCTGGCTAGGATTCAAGCTACCGGAATAAGGGCCAAACCAACCACCCAAGAATGGAATCGTCGAGCGAAAACACTTGACAACCTCCTAGAAGCAGCTTTTCTTGCCACCAGACCTTTCTCCATCAATTAGGAATCTGATGTCGTCACTAAACACATTCCTTAAATTGTAGCCATTTGTTGAGTGTTTCTTTTTGGTGTCTAATCCGCATATATATCACCATTGCCCTTGATTTTCTTGACTGTATATCTCTTAAATGTCAACATATACACGTGTGATTTAGTTTACGAACATTTTTCAATGCCGAGAACCTCGATCAGAGAGTAAACAGGCGTAAGGTTCACAATGATGTAAAAATAAAATGGGATATACCGGGCTAGGATTCAAGTTACCGGAATAAGGGCCAAACCAACCACCCAAGAATGGAATCGTCGAGCGAAAACACTTGACAACCTCCTAGAAGCAGCTTTTCTTGCCACCAGACCTTTCTCCATCAATTAGGAATCTGATGCCGTCACTAAACACATTCCTTAAATTGTAGCCATTTGTTGAATGTTTTTTTGTGGTGTCTAATCCGCATATATATCACCATTGCCCTTGATTTTCTTGATTGTATATCTCTTAAATGTCAACATATATACATGTGATTTAGTTTGCGAAGATTTTTCAATACCGAGAACCTCGATCAGAGAGTAAAAAAGGCGTAAGGTTCACAATGGTATAAAATTAAAATGGGATATACCGTGTCACACCCTGACTTTTGCGGAAGCGTGGGTTTATTTGGTGTGACTTCTTAATAGCATAGCAATCAATCATAACAATGCTATATGATAAAAACAAGAGATGTTCATCCATTAATAAAGTTTAGAAATAACAATACAACATCACTTTAAAAAAATGTCGATTCATGAAACAAGATACAACCGTAACATAATTTAAAACGTGTTCATATGACTCAATAAAAGACTTTCATAAAAACATGGTGTAAGGACATGTAACCCGTCCAGGTAAGGGTTACACCTCCTGAACCTACTACCCTGGATGACGTCTTTACTTAGTACGCAGCTTGACACAAATGCAGACACTTGCCAGATCCCTTAGTTTTCCTGAAATACATGTAAGTTGAAAAATCAACAAAAGTTGAGCGAGTATGTATAAACCTTTATAATGTGTTTGTATGTATGAAAATCCCTGGTATGTAGCATTTACTACAGACGCGGCGCCTGTAATCAAATCGATGCGAAATTCGACTTGTCGTTGAGGAGGTATTTCTGGCAAATCTTCGAGGAAGACTTTGGGATATTTCCTTATCACATGAATGTCTTCGTGTTTTGGTTCTTCGACTCCCCCGTCCATGACATGAGTCAAGAAAACAACACATTCCCTACGCAACATCCTTCGTGCCTTCATGCAATTAGTAATTTGCAGAGGTGTATCTCGCTTCATGAGTCAAGATTGTTTCTTCGTTCGCCATCGCGGTGCGGATATCAATCTCCTATTGACCCAATCCATCTAACTACCTTGTTGAAGTCTCCCAATTTACTGACAGTAGATCAAGCGTGAGCTCACACTCTCCGGGTCCTATCTTGCCATGTCCCATTTACTTTATTGGCTTCTACTAGCTTCCCATTAGCTAGTTCTATCGAGTGCGGGTTATCTAACTTACTTACTACTAAACCAAGTATTTCCTCAAAACCTAGAGATACGAAGCTAAAATTTGCAACAGTATCTAGCAGCGCAAATGAATAGCGTTGAGTAATATGGGACGTACCGATATCCATGCTTGAATTCCTGGCGTGCTCCCCTAGCTCTGCTACTGAGCTTTTATCCTTGTGCCTGGTTCTTCTTAGGGCAGTATTTTCTGAAGTGCTTGTTGCTCCCACAGTTAAGACAACCTTCAGCACGTTTGCTCAACCGTAAGACAGAATTCGTCTTCTCTACCCAACGCACAAAAGCTAAGGCACCCCCACTGTCGTCGAATTCTCGAGTTTTGTGGTTCAAGAACTGCTCGTAAGTGAAGCCGCTGGGTGGGTTACCTCCTGAGGTACCTCCGTCGTGCTCAGAGCGGAGGGCCTCGAGTTGTGCGATGGCTTGCGAGATGCGTCCTTGCAGTCCCGACTTTGATGTTTTCGGCAGAGGGTTGTTGGTGTCGACGTTCACTGGCATTGACTCCTTCTGAGAAGAAGATGGGTTAGGTCAGGTCTTATTCGTTCGGGGAGTGCATACAGTTGTTTAGGGATCATATGCACGTGCACATAATAGGTTACCAATCAATCAAGCAATAGTATAATCATAGTATAACCAAGCAACTTGGTAATTGTATTTATAGCAAGTAAGTACGTAGCATTCTAATTATAGCACACACATATAGGTCAATAACGCGCTTAACGAAGTCATAACGACTGAGCTTTTGTTGGTCATTGGTTACAAAGTATTGTCGCATGCTTAATGATGATTGGCTTCTCATTATTCCCTGGCCACAATTATGTTGTCTTCCACACTGTATCACATCAACAGGGATACAGAGTCGCCCTTCCCTTGTCCATTAAATATGTTAGTGTATCAAAATTAAGTAGTCAGATGAGGTCTTCAAAAGTCTCCATAATCTCGGCTTATCATTAATGTCCTACCCAAATGTAATGCAATCCGCATGATCCAGAAACCAACTATACTGGTGACTGAGGTGGAGGAGGAAAGAAAAGTAAACTGTCGATATGCGTGAATTCCTCCTCGAGCTTGTATATACGTCGAAGTGGTAACTGCTCTGCCGCTTGGCAGTAAAGATGTGAGCATCAAAACCTGGGAAAGGTGTAATAGCAGCAGCTGAGAGCGCAAAGGAATCTTGATGAAAGTATACTGGCAATAGACAGGGTGGAGGACGTGCTGTCAGCTCAAGCTCCAAAAACTCTGCGGCTTATATCCTCAAACTGTAGCGGCTGTTACAGGAGTACCCATTCCGTGTGTAGCCTCCATAATGTGAGGGATGGTAAGGGTCTAAAATTAGTATAGTGTATGATAGGAACCATCGAAATGGTTCGTCCAGCGATGTAGAGATGAATGCATCAGACGGTGCGGCCTGTGAGGTCGTAGAAAATGCTGTTGTAGCAAAAGGAACTATTACGCGAGTGCTGGCCTGGAGTACCTTCACGGGGTGCGGGTATGCCTTGAAGGAATGCGATAGGCACGTTGGCACAATGGACGTTGGTCTTCATAAGAGCAACATCAGCGGTTGAAGGTGCAGCAGTAAATGTCTTATCGAAAGAAGAATCACTAGGTGCAGGTACTGTGTCAGGTATAAGGGGTGTAATGTCTGGTAAGCCAAAATGAAACAGGATCATGATCAAGTAAGGGTGTAGGATCAGTAGGTGCAACACTAAGCTGACCCAAAAGGTGCAGAAGCTAGCTCAGAAGCAGGTTCTGGGTCGTGTAACAGTGTGGTGCTTTGGGCAGGTGATAGTGTAGCAGTCATGTCATCGTTGTCTGTGTTAGTAGTAGAAAGCAAGCTGTCTGTAAAGCTGCAGATGTCACAGACTCAAAGGAGTCTGAAATCGAATGTATGCTAGAATCAGAGGATAGCTTGTTAACAGGGGTCTCAAAAGTGAAATTAGTAGCAACGTGCTCGTCAGACTTTCCATCATCATAGGTGTTATCAGAAGGGTCATCAATAACATGCCAATGTCATCATCAATTATTCGTTGAGTAATCGATCTTCGGAGGGAATGTCCTCAGGAGGAGCATTGTCGAGGGTTAGAGTCAGGAGGTGCTCTCCACCGAAGTGTCCAAGTGGTAAGGCGGTCGTGGACCGAATCAAGAATGACAGGAAGACTTTCGTCAAGGAAACCATCAGCAAGGGTAATTCATTACCAAAGTCTGGCAGCGCGGACGGTTGGAAATTGTCCTCGTCCCTAGGTCCACATGTCAGGGTCACTCTCAGTGTCTGTCGTAGATATCTCCGGCGCAGGTATAGTCTCATCATCTGTGGCGGTGGCCGTAGGGTCATCATCATCTGACTACTCGTTCCCTAAGGAAAGTAACGTGTGTGCTGGTACATAATAGTCACAGCATCCATATTTACAGTAATTTTTAACACTTTGTATATTGCAAACAAAGACAATTCATAATGTAATCATGTATCCACATATTCGTCCTAGTCTCTCAGACAAATCTCCCAGCCTCTCAGACTAAACCTTCCCAGTCTCTAAGACTAACACATCCCGTCTCTCAGACTAAACCTCCCCAGTCTCTAAGACTAAACTCCCTAGTCTCTAAGACTAACACCCTGGTCCCTAAGACCAACTCCTAGTCTCTAAGACTGATTCCCTGGTCTCTATGACCAACTCCTAGTCTCTAAGACTGAATAAACCTTCCCAATCTCTAAGATTGACTCTCCTCAGCCTCTAAGGCTGAACTCCCTCAGTCTCTAAGACTAAACCCCCCTCAGCCTCTAAGACTGAATCTCCTCAGTCTCTAAGACTGAATTATAAACATGAATTTTGAAATGTGTATTCGTGCCTTTTGTTTGTAAAAATGTTTTGTACCCTGGATCTGGACGTTTAGTGTATGCAATGTAAAAATGTTTTGAAAATATTTTCGTGAGAGCCCTGATGATCATAGTCTAGACTCGAGAAAGAATCTTAGTTCGCTATGATCGAGGCTCTGATACCAAGCTGTCACACCCTGACTTTTGCGGAAGCGTGGGTTTATTTGGTGTGACTTCTTAATACCATAGCAATCAATCATAACAATGCTATATGATAAAAACAAGAGATGTTCATCCATTAATAAGGTTTAGAAATAACAACACAACATCACTTTAAAAAAATGTCGACTCATAAAACAAGATACAACCGTAACATAATTTAAAACGTGTTCATATGACTCAATAAAAGACTTGAATAAAAACATGGTGTAAGGACATGTAACCCGTCCAGGTAAGGGTTACACCTCCTGAACCTACTACCCTGGATGACGTCTTTACTTAGTACGCAGCTTGACACAAATGCAGACACTTGCAAGATCCCTTAGTTTTCCCGAAATACATGTAAGTTGAAAAATCAACAAAAGTTGAGCGAGTTCATCTGTAAGTGAGTATGTATAAACCTTTATAATGTGTTTGTATGTATGAAAATCCCTGGTATGTAGCAATTAAGGAAAAAGAGATCACCATTGGGTTGCAAAGCCAATGATATGTGTGAAGTGATGCAGGAAGACTCAAACCTAGCAGATTTGTGCGTCGGGCACATAGTCACTACATGGTCCACTCGGCGGACTCAGGAGTGGGGCTCGCTACACCCGAATAGATCTATCACTCATGTCCATCGGTCCTACATCGAGGATTAATGGCCTTAAGTTCTACCTACCCACTCACATGATCTAAGTAGTATAAACCCTCCTTAAGCTAATCATACCATGTAAGTAATGCCTGTAATAATTGTAACATGTATTTCACCCCCGAAGTATAAAACTGAAAACAGTAAAGAGAAAAGGGGGACATGAACTCACAGTATTGCATCTTCAGTATCTGTAACCCAAGCCTCCTCAACCAACACGACTACCTACAGTGTACTAACGTCTATTAGACGAACGGGCCGTGCCTTTGCTTAGTTTGAAGGTTTTTGAGTTACGTTTCTTGTGTTCTCAAAATTATTCCAAGTTCTAATTATTAGTTAAAATAATTATTTTAACTTTAAATTATAGTTAACGTTTGGAATAGTCGTTAATCAATATTTCGTATTCCTACTTCTCAAGTATTTTAACTTCGTATTTCCTTCCCAAGGATGGGGTATTTATACAAGTATGCTTTATAATTCCAAAAAATATATTTTAAGTCCCACTTGTCTAAAACATTTTAATTCCAAAATATATATATTTTTCCCAAAAATATTATATTTTACCTCATACTTAATCAAAATATACGTATGAGAGTATTTTCCGAAGTATACATAAGTTACGTTTTAGCGTGTCGTAATGCAACAATACTTGTGTAACTTAAATGTTTATTTTGTGAGGGCGTTGGCATTATTTTGGAGTCGAAATTTTATGAAATTTTCAAATTATATTATTTTTACCCTAAAAATAATATATCTAGAGCACAAAATAACAAACAATCACACAAGCGTTTTATTATAAAATATATATTCTAAATATATATTTATAAAATTTTATTTACGAAAATCCACCTCCGGTACTTGGTATTTTTGTAATAAAAATCATGGTGAAGTTTATTTAGAAAAATAATGTTAAAAATATATTTGTAAACATTTGTTAGAAAAATAATTCTAAGTGTTGAAATTTTAGAAAAATTTCGCCAGAGTTTCCTATGTAAATGGAGGTGTCCATGCTTTTAGCATATCATTTTCTTTTGTAACTTCAATCAAACAATTTAACAATCAACAATATACAATTTTTTATCACTAACTTTGACAAAAATAAGCATGAACCATAAACTCATGAACTTGAAAGTTTGTAAAAAAAAATATGTAGTAAGTTACTAGCATACTTAGTAGGTCTTGTTATCTTTAAAAATATGATTAGTTTCTTAAAAACTTTATTTTTAAAGAATGTGTATTTTCACAACTTCTAGTCATGATTTCCAAAAATATTTCTCTGTGGAATTTTCTTTCTTACACAAGTGTTCCTACACTTGTTTACCCACTACAAATGTGTTTAGTTCATACCAGATCCGGGTTTTAACAAAACTAGTATTTTTCACTTGGTTCTTCCGAAAACCCACTCATAGATCTTTAGATCTACAAGTTTACACCTTCATTTTTTCAAGAAAACTTATATTTATTCAAGTTCAAGTTCATGTGTGGATGGTTTCATCATCCTTTATATCTTTAACCTTTACATCTTGCTAGTTCATGTTCTTAAACATGATCTAGCAAGTCTAGGTGATGAACCATCTTATTTCTACTAACAAAAAACATGTATTAAGCATAACAACACAAGATCAACATTATTTCAACATCATTTAACACTACTTCATCTCTTTATCCATTCTACATCTTTTATGTTCAAGACTAGTTTAGTTTCTTTAGTGTTTCTTAACATTTTATCATTCAATCAACTATTAACCACCAAAAATAAGAACAAGATGAAGATTTGAAGCACTTACTACTAGCACAAGGCTAGGGGAGGAACAAAGCGTAAAAGTGGTGGATAAAAGAAAACTAGAGTGGTCCTTGAGCTTCCGAGTGCACCAAGCTTACTTGTTGGACCTCTTGCACCCTTGGATGTATGGAAATGGCTTGAACAAGACTTGATGGTGGGTGTATGGTGGTGATAGGTGGCGACCGTGAGGGAGGAAGAAGGGAAGGAGAAAGCTTGAGTTTGTGTGTTGTTGAGAAGTGAGAGAGTGATTAACTAGTGTGTTTATTTATAACTCAAAATCCATATTAACCACCATGTAATGTGTCTCATGATCCAACAACATTGAATAAAATATTCAAAAGAATGCAAGGGTGGGTCACCCTATGGTGACCGTCGAGTGGGGGGGGGGTTGGGGGTTTGGTTGTAATGTTAAGGTAACCATTTAGTTAGGATTTCTAATGTTTAGTTAGTATATTAGTGTGTGTTATATAATATAAGGTGTGTTAGGGTGTTCGGGGACCCTAACTAGCTCAGAAAAGTAAAAACAAGGTGTTTGGCAATATTTTTGTGTTCATGGTAAAGTCCGGTTGTTCGATTGGATGTTGATCCGTTAAAGTGCTAAATAAAGCTTTAAAGTGTCTTTTATATTGTTTTTAGTAACACATTAAATTCCCAACACTTTGGAAAGTGTCTAGGGCTATTTTTCCAAGTTTTTGCACTTTACTAGCATTGTTAAATGCTGAATTTTGTTGTTTAGTGCAGAATTCTGCACTTTAAGTATGTTTTAGGCACTTCCGGGCACTATAACTATCACCTAGTGACGCAGTTTTATGGTCCTCACTTCCCTACACTCCCTACCAGTGTAGTATTCTATTTCTGGCTCATACTGGCCTCAAAACATTGTCTGTCTAGGTGCTGGCATTGTCAGCATTTCTCTAGGTTATCCGTTCACTGTGCTAACTGTGCTTGGTGCATCAAGTTTGTCACTAATGTTTGTGTGCATTAAATGGGGTGACAGTGTAATATGTGATGCATATGTATGTATTTAACAGAAAACATAAAGCAGTTTAATCACAGTTGAAATTTAAGCACAGTCATTAAGCACAAATTAAATATTAATTAATTGTACGGATACCTGTAAATGTGAGGGTTGTCACATACCGGGCTAGGATTCGAGTTACAGGAACAAGAGCCAAACCAACCACCCAAGAATGGAATCGTCGAGCGGAAAAACTTGACAACCTCCTAGAAGCAGCTTTTCTTGCCACCAGACCTTTTTCCACCAATTAGGAATCTGATGCCGTTAGTAAACACATTCCTTAAATTGTAGTCATTTGTTGAGTATTTTTTTTTGGTGTCTACTCCGCATATATATCATCATTGCCCTTGACTTTCTAGACTGTATATCTCTTAAATGTCAACATATACACGTGTGATTTAGTTTACGAAGATTTTCCAATGCAGAGAACCTCGATCAGAGAGTAAAAAAGGTGTAAGGTTCACAATGGTGTAAAATTAAAAAGGGATATACCGGGCTTGGATTCGAGTTACAGGAACAAGGGCCAAACCAACCACCTAAGAATGGAATCGTCGAGCGAAAACAATTGACAACCTCCTAGAAACAGCTTTTTCTTGCCACCAGACCTTTCTCCATCAATTAGCAATCTGATGCCGTCACTAAACACATTCCCTAAATTGTAGCCATTTGTTGAGTGTTTTTTTTTGTGTCTAATTCGCATATATATATCACCATTGCCCTTGATTTTCTTGACTGTATATCTCTTAAATGTCAACATATACACGTGTGATTTAGTTTACGAAGATTTTTCAATGCCGACAACCTCGATCAGAGAGTAAAAAGGCGTAACGTTCACAATGGTGTAAAATTAAAATGGGATATACCGGGCTAGGATTCGAGTTACAGGAACAAGGGCCAAACCAACCACCCAAGAATGGAATCGTCGAGCGAAAACACTTGACAACCTCCTAAAGCAGCTTTTCTTGCCACCAGACCTTTCTCCATCAATTAGGAATCTGATGCCGTCACTAAACACATTCCTTAAATTGTAGCCATTTGTTGAGTGTTTTTTTTGTGTCTAATCCGCATATATATCACCATTGCCCTTGATTTTCTTGACTGTATATCTCTTAAATGTCAACATATACACGTGTGATTTAGTTTACGAAGATTTTTCAATGCCGAGAACCTCGATCAGAGAGTAAAAAAGGCGTAAGGTTCACAATGGTGTAAAATTAAAATGGGATATACCGGGCTAGGATTCGAGTTACTGGAACAAGGGCCAAACCAACCACCCAAGAATGGAATCGTCGAGCGAAAACACTTGACAACCTCCTAGAAGCAGCTTTTCTTGCCACCAGACCTTTGTCCATCAATTAGGAATCTGATGCCGTCACTAAACACATTCCTTTAATTGTAGCCAGTTGTTGAGTGTTTTTTTTGGTGTCTAATCCGCATATATATCACCATTGCCCTTGATTTTCTTGACTTTATATCTCTTAAATGTCAACATATACACATGTCATTTAGTTTACGAAGATTTTTCAATGCCGAGAAACTCGATCCGAGAGTAAAAAAGGCGTAAGGTTCACAATGGTGTAAAATTAAAATGGGATATACCGGGCTAGGATTCGAGTTACAGGAACAAGGGCCAAACCAACCACCCAAGAATGGAATTGTCGAGCGAAAACACTTGACAACCTCCTAGAAGCAGCTTTTCTTGTCACCAGACCTTTCTCCATCAATTAGGAATCTGATGTCGTCACTAAACACTTTCCTTAAATTGTAGCCATTTGTTGAGTGTTTTTTTGTGTGTCTAATCCGCATATATATATCACCATTTCCCTTGATTTTCTTAATTGTATATCTCTTAAATGACAACATATACATGTGTGATTTAGTTTACGAAGATTTTTCAATGCCGAGAACCTAGATCAGAGAGTAAAAAGGCGTAAGGTTCACAATGGTGTAAAATTAAAATGGGATATACGGGCTAGGATTCGAGTTACAGGAACAAGGTACAAACCAACCACCCAAGAATGGAATCGTCGAGCGAAAACACTTGACAACCTCCTAGAAGCAGCTTTTCTTGCCACCAGACCTTTCTCCATCAATTAGGAATCTGATGTCCGTCACTAAACACATTCCTTAAATTGTAGCCATTTGTTGAGTGTTTCTTTTTGGTGTCTAATCCGCATATAGATCACCATTGCCCTTGATTTTCTTGACTGTATATCTCTTAAATGTCAACATATACACGTGTGATTTAGTTTACGAAGATTTTTCAATGCCGAGAACCTCGATCAGAGAGTAAAAAAGGCGTAAGGTTCACAATGGTGTAAAATTAAAATGGGATATACCGGGCTAGGATTCGAGTTACAGGAACAAGGGCAAAACCAACCACCCAATAATGGAATCGTCAAGGGAAAACTCTTGACAACCTCCTAGAAGCACCTTTTCTTGCCACCAGACCTTTCTCCATCAATTAGGAATCTGATGCCGTCACTAAACACATTCCTTAAATTGTAGCCATTTGTTGAGTGTTTTTTTTGGTGTCTAATCCGCATATATATCACCATTGCCCTTTGATTTTCTTGACTGTATATCTCTTAAATGTCAACATATACACCTGTGATTTAGTTTATGGAGATTTTTCAATGCCGAGAACCACCATCAGAGAGTAAAAAAGGCGTAGGGTTTACAATGGTGTAAAATTAAAATGGGATATACTGGGCTAGGATTCGAGTTACAGGAACAAGGGCCAAACCAACCACCCAAGAATGGAATCGTCGAGCGAAAACACTTGACAACCTCCTAGAAGCAGCTTTTCTTTCCGCCAGAACTTTCTATATCAATTAGAAATATGATGCCATCACTAAACACATTCCTTAAATTGTAGCCATTTGTTGAGTGTTTTTTTTGGTGTCTAATCCGCATATATATCACTATTGCCCTTGATTTTCTTGACTGTATATCTCTTAAATGTCAACATCTACTCGTGTGATTTAGTTTACGAAGATTTTTCAATGCCGAGAATCTCGATCAGAGAGTAAAAAAGGCGTAAGGTTCACAATGGTGTAAAAATAAAATGGGATATACCGGGGCTAGGATTCGAGTTACAGGAACAAGGGCCAAACCAACCACCCATAAATGGAATCGTCTTGCGAAAACAATTGACAACCTCCTAGAAGCAGCTTTTCTTGCCACCAGACCTTTCTCCATCAATTAGGAATCTGATGACGTCACTAAACACAATCCTTAAATTGTAGCCATTTGTTGAGGTTTTTTTTGGTGTCTAATCCGTATATATATCACCATTGTCCTTAATTTTCCTGACTATATACCTCTTAAATGTCAACATATAAACATGTGACTTAGTTTACAAAGATTTTTCAATGCCGAGAACCTCGATCAGAGAGTAAAAAAGGCGTAAGGTTCACAATGGTGTAAAATTAAAATGGGATATACCGGGCTAGGATTCGAGTTACAGGACCAATGGCCAAACCGACAACCTAAGAATGGAATCGTCGTGAGAAAACACTTGACAACCTCCTAGAAGCAGCTTTTCTTGCCACCAGACCTTTCTCCACCAATTAGGAATCTGATTCCGTCACTAAAGACATTCCTTAAATTGTAGCCATTTGTTGAGTGATTTTTTTGGTGTCTAATCCGCATATATATCATCATTGCCCTTGATTTTCTTGACTGTATATCTCTTAAATGTCCACATATACACGTGTGATTTAGTTTACGAAGATTTTTCAATGCCGAGAACCTCGATCTGAGAGTAAAAAAGGCGTAAGGTTCACAAAGGTGTAAAATTAAAATGGGATATTACGGGCTAGGATTCGAGTTACAGGAACAAGGGCCAAACCAACCACCCAAGAATGGAATCGTCGAGCGAAAACACTTGACAACCTCCTAGAAGCAGCTTTTCTTGCCACCAGACCATTCTCCTTCAATTAGGAATCTGATGCCGTCACTAAACACATTCCTTAAATTGTAGCCATTTATTGAGTGTTTTTTTTATTTTGGTGTCTAATCCACATATATATCACCATTGCCCATGATTTTCTTTACTGTATATCTCTTAAATGTCAACATATACACGTGTGATTTAGTTTACGAATATCTTTCAATGCCGAGAACCTCGATTAGAGAGTGAAAAAGGCGTAAGGTTCACAATGGTGTAAAATTAAAATGGGATATACCGGGCTAGGATTCGAGTTACTGGAACAACGACCAAACCAACCACACAAGAATGGAATCGTCGAGCGAAAACACTTGACAACCTCCTAAAAGCAGCTTCTCTTGCCACCAGACCTTTCTCCATCAATTAGGAATCTGATGCCGTCACTAAGCACATTCCTTAAATTGTAGCCATTTGTTGAGTGTTTTTTTTGTGTCTAATCCGCATATGTATATATACATATATATATATATGTATATATCACCATTGCCCTTGATATTCTTGACTGTATAACTCTTAAATGTCAACGTCTACACGTGTGATTTAGTTTACGAAGATTATCAATGCCCAGAAGCTCGACCAGAGAGTAAAAAAAGCGTAAGGTTCACAATGGTGTAAAATTAAAATGGGATATACCGGGCTAGGATTCGAGTTACAGGAACAAGGGCCAAATCAACCACCCAAGAATGGAATCGTCGAGTGAAAACACTTGACAACCTCCTAGAAGCAGCTTTTCTTCCCGCCAGACCTTTCTCCATCAGTTAGGAAGTGATGCCATCACTATACACATTCCTTAAATTGTAGCCATTTGTTGAGTGTTTTTTTTTTGTGTCTAATCCGCATATATATCACCATTGCCCTTGATTTTCTTGACTGTATATCTCTTAAATGTCAACATATACACGTGTGATTTAGTTTACGAAGATTTTTGAATGCCGAGAACCTCGATGAGAGAGTAAAAAAGGCGTAAGGTTCACAATGGTGTAAAATTAAAATGGGATATACCGGGCTAGGATTCGAGTTAGAGGAACAAGGGCCAAACCAACCACCCAAGAATGGAATCGTCAAGCGAAAACACTTGACAACCTACTAGAAGCAGCTTTTGCCACCGGACCTTTCTCCATCTATTAGGAATCTGATGCCGTCACTAAACACATTCCTTAAATTGTAGCCATTTGTTGAGCGTTTTTTTTGCTGTCTAATCCGCATATATATCATTATTGCCCTTGATTTTCTTGACTGTATATCTCTTAAATGTCAACATATACACGTGTGATTTAGATTACGAAGATTTTTTAATGCCGAGAACCTCGATCAGAGATTAAAAAAGGCGTAAGGTTCACATTGGTGTAAAATAAAAATGGGATATACCGGGTTAGGATTCGAGTTACAGGAACAAGGGCCAAACCAACCACCCAAGAATGGAATCGTCGAGCGAAAACACTTGACAACCTCCTAGAAGCAGCTTTTCTTGCCACTAGACCTTTCTCCATCAATTAGGAATCTGATGACGCACTAAACACATTCCTTAAATTGTAGCCATTTGTTGAGTGTTTTTTTTTTGTGTCTAATCCTCATATATATCACCATTGCCTTTGAATTTGTTGACTGTATATGTCTTAAATGTCAACATGTACACGTGTGATTTAGTTTACAAAGATTTTTCAATGTCGAGAACCTCGATCAGAGAGTAAAAAAGGCGTAAGTTTCACAATGGTATAAAAATAAAATGGGATATACCGGGCTAGGATTCGAGTTACAGGAACAAGGGCCAAACCAACCACCCATAAATGGAATCGTCGTGCGAAAACAATTGACAACCTCCTAGAAGCAGCTTTTCTTGCCACCAGACCTTTCTCCATCAATTAGGAATATGATTCCGTCACTAAACACACTCCTTAAATTGTAGCCATTTGTTGAGGTTTTTTTGGTGTCTAATCCGTATATATATCACCATTGCCCTTAATTTTCTTGACTGTATACCTCTTAAATGTCAACATATAAACATGTGATTTAGTTTACAAAGATTTTTCAATGCCGAGAACCTCGATCAGAGAGTAAAAAAGGCGTAAGGTTCACAATGGTGTAAAATTAAAATCGGATATACCGGGCTAGGATTCGAGTTACAGGAACAAGGGCCAAACCAACAACCTAAGAATGGAATCCTCGTGCGAAAACACTTGACAACCTCGTAGAAGCAGCTTTTCTTGCCACCAGACCTTTCTTCACCAATTAGGAATCTGATGCCGTCACTAAACACATTCCTTAAATTGTAGCCATTTGTTGAGTGATTTTTTTTGGTGTCTAATCCGCATATATATCACCATTGCCCTTGATTTTCTAGATTGTATATCTCTTAAATGTCCACATATACACGTGTGATTTAGTTTACGAGGATTTTTCAATGCCGAGAACCTCGATCAGAGAGTAAAAAGGCGTAACGTTCACAATGGTGTAAAATTAAAATGGGATATTACGGGCTAGGATTCGAGTTACGGGAACAAGGGCCAAACCAACCACCCAAGAATGGAATCGTCAAGCGAAAACACTTGACAACCTCCTAGAAGCAGCTTTTCTTGCCACCAGACCATTCTCCATCAATTAGGAATCTGATGCCGTCACTAAACACATTCCTTAAGTTGTAGCCATTTGTTGAGTGTTTTTTTTATTTTGGTGTCTAATCCGCATATATATCACCATTGCCCTTGATTTTCTTTACTGTATATCTCTTAAATGTCAACATATACACGTGTGATTTAGTTGACGAAGATTTTTCAATGCCGAGAAACTCGATCAGAGAGTAAAAAAGGCGTAAGGTTCACAATGGTGTAAAATTAAAATGGGATACACCGGGCTAGGATTCGAGTTATTGGAACAACGGCCAAACCAACCACACAGGAATGGAATCGTCGAGCGAAAACACTTGACAACCTCCTAAAAGCAGCTTTTCTTGCCACCAGACCTTTCTCCATCAATTAGGAATCTGATGCTGTCACTAAACATATTCCTTAAATTGTAGCCATTTGTTGAGTGTTTTTTTTGGTGTCTAATCCACATATATAACACCATTGCACTTTATTTTCTTGATCGTATATCTCTTAAATGTCAACATATACACGTGTGATTTAGTTTACGAAGATTTTCAATGCCGAAATCCTTGATCAGAGAGTAAAAAAGGCGTATGTTTCACAATGGTGTAAAATTAAAATGGGATATACCGGGCTAGGATTCGAGTTACAGGAACAAGGGCCAAACCAACCACCCAAGAATCGAATTGTCGAGCAAAAACACTTGACAAACTCCAAGAAGCAGCTTTTCTTGCCACCAGACCTTTCTCCATCAATTAGGAATCTGATGACGTCACTAAACACATTCCTTAAATTGTAGGCATTTGTTGAGCGTTTTTTTTTGGTGTCTAATCTGCATATATATCATTATTGCTCTTGATTTTCTTGACTGTATATCTCTAAATGTCAACATATACACGTGTGATTTAGTTTACGAAGATTTTTTAAAGTCGAGAACCTCGATCAGAGATTAAAAAAGGCGTAAGGTTCACATTGGTGTAAAATAAAAATGGGATATACCGGGCTAGGATTCGAGTTACAGGAACAAGGGCCAAACCAACCACCCAAGAATGGAATCGTCGAGCGAAAACACTTGACAACCTCCTAGAAGCAGCTTGTCTTGCCACCAGATCTTACTCCATCAATTAGGAATCTGATGCCGTCACTAAGCACATTCCTTAAATTGTACCCATTTGTTGAGTGTTTTTTTTTGTGTCTAATCCGCATATATATCACCATTTCCCTTGATTTTCTTGACTGTATATATCTTAGATGTCAACATCTACACGTGTGATTTAGTATATGAAGATTTTTCAATGCCGAGAACCTCGATCAGAGAGTAATAAAGAAGTAAGGTTCACAATGGTGTAAAATTAAAATGGGATATACCGGGTTAGGATTCGAATTACAGGAACAAGGGCCAAACCAACCACCCAAAAATGGAATCATCGAGCGAAAACATTTGACAACCTACAAGAAGCAGCTTTTCTTGCCACCAGACCGTTCTCCATCAATTAGGAATCTGATGCCGTCACTAAACACATTCCTTAAATTGTAGACATTTGTTTAGTGTTTGTTTTTGGTGTCTAATCCGTATATATATCACCATTGCCCTTGATTTTCTTAACTATATATCTCTTAAATGTCAACATATACACATGTGATTTAGTTTACGAAGATTTTTCAATGCCGAGAACCTCGATCAGAGAGTAAAAAAGACGTAAGGTTCACAATGGTGTAAAATTAAAATGGGATATACCGGGCTAGGATTCGAGTTACAGGAACAAGGGCCAAACCAACCACCCAGAATGGAATCGTCGAGCGAAAACACCTGACAACCTCCTAGAAGCAGCTTTTCTTGCCACAAGACCTTTCTCCATCAGTTAGGAATCTGATGCCGTCACTAAACACATTCCTTAAATTGTAGCCATTTGTTGAGTGTTTTTTTTTGGTGTCTAATCCGCATATATATCACCATTGCCCTTGATTTTCTTGACTGTATATCTCTTAAATGTCAACATATACACGTGTGATTTAGTTTACGAAGATTTTTCAATGCCAAGAACCTCGATAAGAGAGTAAAAAAGGCGTAAGGTTCACAATGGTGTAAAATTAAAATGGGATATACCGGGCTAGGATTCGAGTTACAGGAACAAGGGCCAAACCAACCACCCAAGAATGGAATCGTCGAGCGAAAACACTTGACAACCTCCTAGAAGCAGCTTTTCTTGCCACCAGACCTTTCTCCATCAATTAGGAATCTGATGCCGTCACTAAATATATTCCTTAAATTGTAGCCATTTGTTGAGTGTTTTTTTGTGTCTAATCCGCATATATATCACCATTGCCCTTGATTTTCTTGACTGTATATCTCTTAAATGTCAACATATACACGTGTGATTTATTTTACCAAGATTTTTCAATGCCGAGAACCTCGCTCAGAGAGTAAAAAAGGCGTAAGGTTTAGAATGGTGTAAAATTAAAATGGGATATACTGGGCTATGATTCGAGTTACAGGAACAAGGGCCAAACCAACCACCCAAGAATGGAATCGTCGAGCGAAAACACTTGACAACCTCCTAGAAGCAGCTTTTCTTGCCACTAGATGTTTCTCCATCAATTAGAAATCTGATGTCGTCAATAAACACATTCCTTAAATTGTAGCCATTTGTTGAGTGTTTTTTTGTGTCTAATCTGCAAATATATCACCATTGCTCTTGATTTTCTTGACTGTACTATCTCTTAAATATCAACATATACACGTGTGATTTAGTTTACGAAGATTTTTCAATGCCGAGAACCTCGATTAGAGAGTAAAAAGGGCGTAAGGTTCACAATGGTGTAAAATTAAAATGGGATATTCCGGGCTAGGATTCGAGTTACAGGAACAAGGGCCAAACCAACCACCCAAGAATGGAATCGTCAAGCGAAAACACTTGACAACCTCCTAGAACCAGCTTTTTTTGCCACAAGACCTTTCTCCATCAATTAGTAATCAGAATAGCATGACTCGTCAAATTAAGGTTCATGGACAACCGATCTAACCAAATAGCCAACATGCAAGAGAAAAGGGCTAACCAGAAATTGCAAGAACTTGACTAGAACCCTAGCCGGGAAACCCTAGATTCGACGACTTCGTTATTGTGGGTGTGAGGCGAGCACGCGTGGGGTCGTTTGCCAGAGATTTGCCAGCTCTGGATCTCTCTCTATTGTCTTCCGCATCTGTCTTTCTCTATCTATGCTTGTATTTTGAGAAGATGAGAAGAAAGCAGGGTGAAACACGTGCACAATAATAAGCCATGTAAGTTTTTTTAACTGTTCCTTTCCACTCTTCTGTTAATATATATTAATAATAATAATAAAAACAAACCTTACTACTCAAATTGTTAATAATTAGTGTCATGTTATGGTTTTTTTTATATATTATTGAGTAAATTGCCAAAATCGTCCATTAGGTTTATGATCCAGTTTCACCAAAAAAATTATTTGTTGTGCCATACTTCCTTTCACGTTGCCAATTTTTTGTCATTTTCATCCAACTGTCTAACTAGATTAGAAAATGCTGTTTAACGAGGTTTTTTATTTTTATTTTACAGTATAGTATTAAGTGTAGGTATTTGTGTCTATTCGCTTCTAAATAATTTGTTATTTAATAAAACACTTTAAAATCAAGTTCCAATTGTCAAACCCTACATTAAAGTGTTTCACCCTAGACCTAATGGTCAGGTTTCATCCACCATATTTTACTACCATCTGAGAACAACAAGTTTCACCACCATCTCATACCTCCACCGTTAACACCATCTTAGTCGACCACCATTCAACACCATCACTAACCACCACCTTCAGAAAAAATCAAACCAAAATCAAAATGTCGCTGATCTTGGATGCCCTCTTTAGAGAAATCCTAAGCTTTGCGTTTACCCCCATGATCACCAACATTAGCCACCACCGTTACCATCACCACCAACAACAACAAACCCCATAACAACAAGTACTAGACAATAGATGCTTGAAATAGGATCAAAAGTGTCGTGCCATACCTTAGTCGCCGAAAATAACCACAATCGAAAGTGATGGGAACTCACTAGAAATAGGATCAATGGTGTCGGCCCATACCTTTCTCGGAACTCATTGGAACAACCACAACCACAATCGTCATAAACAACCACAATCGGAACTCATCGGAAACACGAGACCACCGCAGCCGGTGGCGGTAGAACCCTAATCGCCTATCATTCACCGGAGTTGTCCATATATCAATTACCTATCACTGATCTACGAGTATCAACACCAATTGGAGGTGGGAGTGGGTGGCAATGTTAGCGGTGTGTCAGTGTGTGGTGATGTGCACAAAATGCAACATATAAATTACATCAATCGTGGCATAAAACTAACCCTTTTTTAGTACTAATGTTGGAAAAAGTGTGTTTTTGTCTCCCTTTTGTATTATCAGGATTAAATGAGCTCAAATGAACAAAAGAAGTAAAAAGACAGCTAAATCTAACATAAATCAAGAAAAGGAACAAACGTGGCATGCCCGACCTCCCGACAGCATCTTCCCAAGCAAAACAAGAAGACAGAAGACTGAACACGCCCCGTGCTCAATGAGCAAGGGGGCGTGCCCAAGTGTCAGCAGAAAAGAAAAAGTGGTAGAAGCCTCTATTGCCCACCACGGGGTCGTGCTCAGCGGACACGGGGTCGTGGTCAACTATAAGATTCGCGAAATCCAGGCAAATCTTGATAGTACAGATATGCTTCTGCACACGGGGTCGTGCTCAGCGGACACGGGGGCACGGTCAACTAATGCAGACAAAAATGCATTTAATGAAAATGCATTTACTGAAGAAAGAGAGTAGGATGGGCACGGGGCCGTGCCCAAGCTTCTGTTCAGCATATAAATAGGAGTGCTTGGAGCTCTTGCAACTCATCCCTTGGCACACCACCTCTCTCACACTTCACCCACCACCCACCACCATCACAACACCATCATCCACCACCATCATCCATTGTCCATCATAGAGTGTGTAAGTCGTCTCGGGATCCAAGATTGATCGTAAGAGTTCTTGACAATCAAAGGCCATGTTTGCCTAAGTCTCTTACATCACTTGGTGAAGACAAGTGTTTAGTGTAATACTTTTTATTTTTAATCTTTTGCACTTTTTAATTGGTTTTGTATTAATAACTTTAATTACTAGTTTCTTATGTTGAAGGTGATTCTTCCTTATCGTTTGTCCGTGGTGTCTTGGCATTATTTTACTGTCTATATAAAATAAAAGATTTTCACCATTCATATCTCCACGGTCTATATGGAGGTATGTTGGCTACCTTGTCGGGGGTTAAGGGAACGGTTTGGTAAGAGTCTTGCCATTGTTCAGTGTATAGATCCTGCAAAGGACCTGGGTCAAATTTAGGACCTCCTTCAATACCCAACGGTATTGGATGGCGGGGGTCCAAACTCTTTGACCCCCTCATAAGTTAAACTACTATTAAAACTTTAACCCGGCTACTTAGGACTGTATCCCTGCTGACTCAGACTACTTAGCCGAGGGTAACGTCGCCTTCAAAAGAGGGGCCTACCACATTATGCATTAATAACTTAATTAATTATCTTTCAATAATCCGACCCTTTAGGATTGTATCCTTGCTGACTCAAACTACTGGGTTGAGGGTAACGTCGCCTTCAAAAGAGGGGCCTACTACAATAACTAAGATAATCTCTTAAACAAGTGCAAAAGTGCGAAAATAATCAAAGGTTACACTACACATGAGTCGGATCCAAGTGATTCATCTTGTCTATCTGTTTTTTTTATTTTTATTTTCAGCATTTTAGTTATTTTTATTTTTCTAGTTTAAAAACCTTTTTCTAACTTTTGATTTGATTAGACGTTGAGGATAAACCGGTACTAAAAGCTCTTGTGTCCTTGGACGACCTCGGTATCTTACCAACACTATACTACGTCCACGATGGGTGCACTTGCCCATATGTGTGTTTAGTGTTAGTGAATATCGTGTTTATAAATTTAAAATTTGGCTAAAAAGTGTAAAAAGAGCTTAAAATATATACCTAAAACATATTACACCTAACGTACATTAGTGGCGTAGTGAGAAGGCGGCGGTTGAGGGGAATGAGGGGATGGATGTGTGTGGAATCTGGGAGTTTGACAATTGAAACCTACTGTTAAAGTGTTTTATTAAATAATAAAATATTTAGAAGCGAAAAAACACAAATACCCTCACTTAATAATGTGAAATTTCTGAAAAAAAAACCCTCATTAAACCGTACTTTCTAACTAGTTAGAAGTTTGGATGAAAATGACAAAAAAATTGGCAAACGTGAAGGCAGTGTGGCAAAAAAAGTCATTTGGATGAAACTCGCAAACTGACCTAAATCTCAGGGATGATTTTGGCAATTTCCTCTATATTATTATTGAATTTATACCAGAGGGGCCCGCATTTTTTACTCACCCCAAACCCATAGTGTTTCGAAAATACTCATGGACAACTTTATGTAAGAAAATACAAACTTATCCATCACTTGTGGTCTAGTTGTTGGAAACACTTGGGTTCTCCTTGGAGACCCAAGTTGAATCCGCACTAGTGGCACATTTGGTGGATAAAGACAATGAGGGCTAGTTCTCCCAAACCCTAGGTCAAGAGTTCGAGCCCGAGCCACCCCAGGTTTAGTCCACCGTGTGTTACGCCAGATTGATTCTCTCTTGTGGCGTCGCAAGCCCCTGCCTGGCAGTGGGTGATATGATTTCCCGGGGAACGCCGTTAGCTAAACTCTGACGACAGCATGAGCCCAGTTAAGATAACATAGTCTAGACAGAGTGGGGTTAGGGCCCTTTGTTTAGAGGGGTGTTAGACTCTGTCACAACAAATTAAAGATTCTATTTGTTCAAAAAAAAAAAAAAAATACAAACTTATTTTATAAGTTGACATGAAAGGACAATTTTATTAATAAGATTTTACTTATATTTTTTAATGAATAATTTAAAACTTCTAGTCATCTTTTCCACTTTTGCAAAAATTTCTTGCCTCCAAAATAATTTTCTAGCCGAAGTTATGGTTTTCTTCTCCGCTTTGTGATTTTATTTCTTGCTCTTGTAAAACTTATTTGGTTTCGAGTTTTATACATTCTGGTATACATAATGAAAAACATTCCTTCGATGAAAAAATAAATCAAATAACCCATCTCCGATGGATGAATAGCTGAGCTGGATTATTTTGTATTTTTCGGGTCTGTCATTAAGTGCATCCAAAAAGCCACTTTTTAATTGTGTTAAAGAATTCCCCACCGTCAAATCAACCACTTCTCCATCTAGGGTTTGTTTATTCTTCTTGAAGCTTCTTCAATGGCCTCTCTTTCATGTGGCAAGTCTTGTCTCCATTGTGATGACTCATCCTCCGATTCCTTGAAAAATGGCTGGGATTTAAGCACCGGCAAATTCGCTCAGCTTTGCGGCCGTTGCTAGTAAGTTAAATCAAGATTAATTATCTCTAGATCCATGCGGATCGTATATGAGTTGATTGTATGGTTTTTTTTTTTTTTTTGGAAAATTTGTGGTTTGGTGTTAATAAGTAGTTTTGGAGTTCTAAGGTGATTTTAATTGAGTTGATATTTTATGTATACATTTGCCCAGTTTGAAACATCAACAAGTCACTGTGATTATACAAAGTAGACATCTGATCTATGTATATGAGTTAGTTGTATGATTTTTTTGTATTTGTGATTTGATGTAGATAAGAAGTAGTTCTGGAGTTCTAAGTTGATTTTGACTTGATATTTTATGTATACATTCGCTCAGTTTGAACTTAACAATTCACTGTGATTATCCAAAGTAGACATCTGATATGTATATGAGTTAATTGAATGATTTTTTTTTTTTTTTTTTTTTTTTTTTTGTGATTTGATGTAGATTATAAGTAGTTCTGGAGTACTTGTAAGTTGAGTTTGACTTGGTATTTTATTATGTATAGGTTTGCAACTCAGCAATTCACTGTGATTATCCCAAGTAGACATATTAAATGTATATAAATAAGTCTATTGTATGATTTTTTTTTTTTCATTTTTTTGTAAAAAAAAATGTGATTTGACGTAGATAATAAGTAGTTCTGGAATTCTAAGTTGATTTTGACTTGATATATTTTATGTACACATTTACCCAGTTTTAAACTCAAAAATTCACTGTGATTACAAAGTAGACATCTGATATGTATATTAGATTTCAAACTGAAACAAAATATATATGATTTTGCTTACCTAGTTTTCAGTTTTTTTGCAAAAGATTTGGTAAATTGATTTGTTAGAACTGTTTTGTAATCTAATTTGTACTTTGGATCCATACAGTTCGATTTATGAGTCTGGACGGTTCTGCGAAACGTTTCACAGACGACAACATGATTGGAGGAAGTGCCAATCTTGTAGCAAGGTGAGTAAACTTGTTAAATCTTTTTTTCTAGGAAGTATGTATACTAGAAAATGCACACTTACAGCTCTTTCTATTGTAACTAATGTGTTCCACCTTTTCAGCCAGTCCATTGTTCGTGTCTTGTGTCATTTAACGAGTGGTTTTTGCTTGAGGGTGGTGTGCATAAAATAATATGTAAGGAATGTTCAGAGATTACTTCTTTTCTGGTAAGATGGAAGTTTGCACTCAAAACGCCTTTCAAGATTTTTGCATATCGATAATGCTAACTTTATGGATTACAAATTTCTTAGGCGCGGAATTTCAGCAGTGTGTTGGATCTTGATGAGGAAATAAGGAGATTCCAAATCTGTATGATGTATCCTTCCTTTTATTTATAACTTGTGTCATTGCTGTTTTGAATATCTTTTTTTGCTAGCCTGCTGTTGTTCTTAAACATAAATTAGCTCCAAATCTGAAATCGTTCCCTTGTTCGAAAAACTACTACACGCTGGTGATATAGATAACGGTGATGGCAGTATAGTAATTCCCAGAAAATATGCTGAGGTGAGACCCAGAGATTATTTTAGATACAAGTATTTCATAGTGTTAATAAATATGCTCAACTTTTATCAGGCTTATCTACCGGAAGTTTCAGATCCTCACGGGATCTCACTAAATGCTTTTGATGATACTGATATCGAAAAATGGAATCTACGCTTCCGTTTTTTGCTCGATAGAATGTACGTTTTAGACGACCTCAGTGAGTATATGGCTTCAAACAAATTAAAAGGAGGCGACACATGTAATTCTTTTATTAATTGAAGCTTGCTTCTTCATTTACCTTTTCTTACCTTCGTTCCCCGTTCTTTATTTAATTTTTTCTATCAATCCCACTACAAGTAATTTCTTTTTCAGTGACATTTTCTCGGCTGCTGCCTAATGGACCATATGTCTTAGGATTTAGAAAGGCATCTACCAAGAAACCATCATCGCGTAAGGTACTATGTGTATCTATTTCTCTAGATTAATTGCCACATTATACATACATGTGTAACCAATCCACACTAGCTAGTCACATTTCTCAAAATTAGATGCTATCAAAAATTTTGATCAATATTTATCATATACTGAATTATTGAAATGGTCACCATATATTATGAAGGGGACTTGCACTTCCTTAACCCCAACTAATATTACCTATTTTTGTCTATACCTCTATTGTTAATTTATGTGCTAAACATTTTGCAGGCATCGACCCGAGATAAGAAGTAGCTACTTTCTTTGGATGAGTGTCTACTGATCTTGATAAAATGCATTATCTTTCAATCTTGATATGTATGAGCGTTATCGGTGGGATTATATTTATGAACTTCTAAATATTATGTGGTTGTTATTGCTATGATTGAGACCGAGAGACTAAAAGTTGTCTGTAATGTTTTATGCTGTATGTTTTAACTTTGGTATGGAGAACTTATTTGAACTCTTTTACATGAAAGTTTGTTCCGGAATCCGTTATACATATTGAAACGGTGGCTGCTTCTTTAAATACCTTTTCTTGTAGCTCAACCATGTAAATATATGGATTAGGTGAACACCCAAATAATGATGATTTCGAGGAGCAGCCACCGTAGGTTGGGATTGTGTTCCTATTTGCAGCATGGGTTTTTTAGCTGTATTTTTGTTTGGTTTTCAATCAGCAACAGAGGTACTTACTCTTTGGACTTGTTTGCGAGTGCGTTGGACTGCGGTTAACTTTGAGTTGAGATAGTGGCTATTCAGAGTTGACTACAAAGTTTATGATGCTTTAATTATAGGTTCATTGTTCATGGAGGATGCCATAAATATTTTTTTGGGCTCTTAAATGGTTTTCTACAGACTTTACAGACCTCTTAATAAGAAACCTTTTTTTGGGTGGGTTCCAATATGGTTGAGATGTCAACATTTACAAATATTCTTCCTTGAAAAGTATCAAACCTTCCTGGCTTTTCTTTCAGCTTCCCGATTGGTGCTCATATGGCCAAGTCTTAATATTGCCAGAAGCGCCGAGAATAAACTTTATATGGAGAGGTATGATAAAATATTGAAAACCTGCAAGGATAACTTGGATCAAGGCTCTAGCACCAGTGGAAAACAACCAGGGGACTTGCCATCGATAATATCTAATCTAGCAAAATTTAAGTAAAATAATCTATTTCCATTAATTGTTGAAAGCTGGTTAAAATGTTTCTGAAAGGGATTTTGTAACATAATTTGGGTATTTTAAGCGTGGAAAATTGCTGTAAATGAAACTCGAGCATATGCCAATGATCAATTTCTAGCTAGAATCTTAATTTGTTTAGGTTTTGTTGTGTTTTATATAATTTATAATAAATTAGCTTTAACTCAGAACTAGATGTATTCTACGTCATCGATATCAGGAGAATGAACACTCCATTAGACATGGATTTTGTCGAGTTTTTTCCCAACTAGGTGTTGTTGGAAAATTTATTTACCAAAATGAATACTTTGAAAAATATTTACCAAAATGGGTATTTTATGAAAAATTACATTTTTCACTCCTAATTTTATTGGATGGAAATAATTTCCTTTAAATTATATTATTTAATTTCTCAAGAGTTAAAGAAAAAAAATAATAAACTTTAAGTATACAGATTTGTTTTAATATTTTTTTTAACTGGGAACGTTATAACCTCTTTTTTTTTTCTCAAATACAGGTATATTGATAAGTTTAAATTTTTTTCTCATATACAGATGTATTGATAAGTTTAAAACAATTTATGTATATTCGTTCTTTTATATACTTAAGTTTCATATGATTACATATATGTTAGTGTATATTCATTCTTTTATTTTAGGTTGGTCAAAATAATTATTTACTTTTAAACAATAATATACCAAATTTTCTCATTTATATGCTAATAAATAGAAACGTAGTAGAATATTTTAATTGAAATATAAGAAACGTAGTAGAATATTTTAAATTGAAATATAATTTCTTATTTTTAAAATGTATTTTTTATATTTATAAATTTGGATTTATTGTTGTAAAAATGTAAAGTTTCATATTTAAAATGCTAAAAAATAAACAAATTAGGTTAAAAAGGGTTGTGTTCGTGTCAACACACAAATATTCGTGTTGTGTTCGGATTCATCTGTCGGACAAGATTTTCGGGTCCAGTTCGTGTTTGGGTTCTGATTAGGGTTCGTTCCGGGTTGGACCCGCTAATTCACAAACAAGCCTAGCACACCCCTAATGAAAGATAAGTGAAACATTAATAAAAAATAAAACACAAAAACATATATAAAAATAATATTTTTATGAGAGTTAAGAAATATATGTGAAAGAACTATAATAGAATTTGTAATAAAAAGTTAAAGACAATGGTTGATAAAATAATTAAAAAACCTTTTTTTTTTTATAAAATATCAGGATTCATTTTTTAATTTACTTAATATTTTTTCTTTAACTCTTGTTAAATTAAATAATATACTTTAAAGGGAATTATTTGTATCCAATAAAATAGGAGTGAGAAAAAGTAATTTTTCATAAAATACCCAATTTGGTAAATATTTTTCAAAGTCCCTATTTTGGTAAATAAGTTTTCTAACAACACTTAATTGGGAAAAAACTGAAAAGGAATGCAACAAATTAAATTTGGAAATGTGTATCAAAATGTATATAGCTTTGTAAGGGATTCTTTCAAATGGATAATTATCAGGGCCGGCCCTGGAGGTGGGCGGGGAGGACCACCGGCCAGGGTACGTTTTATCCTAGGGCACGTTTAGAAAAAATTCCTACATATAGATGCATATAAAAAACTATCAAACCCAAAATACATCAAAAAATTGATATGGCTCAGCTGGTTTTAGCACTTTGTCTCTATGTTTAGAGCACAGGTTTGACTCCATTAGTCTGCCTTTTTTCTTTCTATTATACCCATTTACTACCCATTTACCCTATATGTTTGTTTTGGATATATAAAATAAAAGACAGGGGATCTTTGCTAATTTGAGTAAATTGAAAACTGAGAGCTATACTCCTTCAACTTTTAAAAGATAAATCAAAATCACATGGCAAGACATTAGCACCAAAAATGCCCTCCAATATATCTGTATGACAAACAAAGCAAAAGATCAAAATACTAAATATTAAGCAAGTGTTTGCTGGGTGAATTAAAAAAAATATACTTTTAACAGTTTATCACTTTATTGTGTAACTAAAAAATTGAGTACAACTTATGGTTCCATATCAGTGTACTCGGCAAATTAATTTTTTGAAGAGGGCTTTATGAATCATCGGTTATCTATTAGCCTATTACGACATATTATTCACACATTCGAATTTTATCACCTTGGTAATTGCATTGTTTATTGGTATAACTTTAATCGTTGTTTCAAGAAAATACTTCACGTTATCTATTTCGTTAAGGCCTAAGGGGCATGTTTTTCCGGGCTTGAACAGGGCACCTAAATTCTCAGGGCCGGCCCTGATAATTATACACATTATAAAGATGTTATCACCTGTTAGTTACTATAAAATATATACATGGAGTGGTGTAATTTTGACGTGTGATTAATTAGAAAGTTTATACAAAGATTAGTGTAGTTATAGCATGTTATAAGAAGGTTTATACATATATTAATTAATGTAATTATAACATGTGATTAGAAGGTTTACACATGGACTACTGAATTACACTTAGTAGACCCGATCATTAATACTTGGATTATGCATAATACTACTTCAAGATTTATCAACAGAGCTGAATTTGAAGAGATTTTTTTTTTTTTTCAAAATCAGAGTATACTTCAAATTATGCTTTCAAATTCATATCTTCATTAATTTGCCAAATTGTCTAGTAGGAAAACTGTCAAATTGGGTTAGTGAAATTTAGTATTAACTAGCAAGATCTTAATTGCGTAACTATGTCGAATTTATATGTCTGTTGTTTGCCGTTCAAAAAAATATGTATGTTGTTTTGTGTATTAGATAAGAGTATAAGTAGTGAAATTACTTTGGTCAAATCTATGCAAAATTGGTTAGTATGTAACAAAGAACTACATGCAAAAGTTATATGAAATCTTGGAACATTCTATGCTTATAACTTTCTATAACTAAGTTTTGCTAAAGATGTCTGCGACAAAATTTTGTATTTAAGTTTTGAATTGGGATGGATTTCCCTAACCATTTAATTGTATTTCCTTACGAACAATCCCGGTGTGTTATGCAAATTATATAAATATGAGCTTGTGAATTCAATATATACAATTATGAGTTTGTGCACACTATAATTATATAGGTTTAGCATAACGATCATTTCATTGTGTTTGCTTGTTATCGATGCTTCATACTAGTAGGATATGCAACTACGATCTAAACACAGGTGAATATAAAGTTTTGTAAGTTATTTGAAACTTATGTCATAGGACTCTTAGATTTAAATTGTGTAGGGTTGAGTTGCATCCCAAACATGGTGGATCACCATAAGGCGACGTTCTATGGTTTTGGTATATTGTGGCGTTGTAAGTTTTTTTTAACTTGAAGTACTTGGAGTAAATTTAACAATTAATCGAGTTAGAAACAAAAGATGTTAATATGAAATCATATTAGTTTTCGTAATTGTTTCTTTATCTGGATGTACTTTAACTCAGATTTTAGTGGATAAAAAATCCTTATAACAAGCAAAGTAGGTACTCCTGTTACTCTGTTAGGAACTTCTAGAACTTTACAAAGTCTAGAAGTTCTATTCCAAATTATTAAAATCAAGTTAATACTTAATTCACTTTGAAAGCCAAAATAGCTGATAAAAGTTTCTGGTTATGGATTTACATCCTAATTTTGTTCACATAGAAGGATGATGAATCTTACACCATTTGTCTAGTCCAAATGATCATATGCAAGGTTGATGTCTGTAGGTCCCTTTTCGCGGAGGATTACGAACCTAAACCTTGTTATACAAACCTGCTAGCAAGTGCGGAATCCAAGCTAGCAAGCAAACCGAGTTAGTAGCAAGTAGAGAAACAAACACACAAGTTCACCGATTAACACAACTTGTATTAATGCAATGAGGGTTCGGTTACAAGCTCAATGTTTACAGAAATGTTCTATAAACTCTCTAAGTGTGTGAGTGTTTCGGACAGGATGCTCTCAACTCTCTATCTCTCGGTGTGACTATCTGTGTGCATCCATCTTCTGTCCTCAACACTACATGGGTATATATACCCATATACAGCAGGTCTTCTCGAAGGATTCGATAGATGGTCCGAAGGATCATCTTTCGGATACAATGCTTTCGAAGGATAAGCAGGGACCTCGAAAGATCATCTTTCGAGGTCTAATCATTCGAAGCATATCTTTCGAGCACCTCGAAGGATCAACATTATCCTTCGAGGTTATCCTTCGATTCAGACAAACATATCAAACATATTCCAACTGTTGGCCAAGTCAATCCGGAGGATGGTTGACTTGGTCAACTTACAGACTACCAAGGACATCGTTTACATACAGACCGAATACAGACAAAGTACAGACACAAGTGCACCAACAAACTCCCCCTTGGCTGTAGCTTTGTCTTTATCTTCTATAGTTGTAGACTCGTCTCGAACTTCGACGGTCTTGGGTCTTCGAGTTCTCAAAACTCTGATGTCCTTTCAAGTCTTCAATGTCGGAGGATCTTCAAAGTCTTCACGTCTTGAAAGCAGAGAGTGTATCAACAAACTACCCGTATCATGTAAGAAGTGTGTTGACAAACTCCCCCTTAACATAAGCTCCCCCTTGAGTTATGCTCGTGAAAAGACTTTATCTTTATGAAGTGAGATCCTTGTGGTGTTGATGATGGCCAACGGCAACTCGATCATCTTCATCACTTGAGCGCCTTCTCGTCGTGTCTTCATTCCAGAGCTTGTCATCGACTATGTTCTCCCAGCCTTTAGAATCTGCACATGCAAGAAATCTAAACGCGTAATGAGAACAACTGCTTGGAATATAGTATAAACAAATGACACACAAATGACCATGTCACAATCAAACACGTCCGACAGTTTGAAAGTTTAATAAATTTTTCAATTTCAGATTTAACTTTCAAAACTTGCAAAATTTCGACCGTTTATGAAGATTTAGTCAGTTTGGTTTTCGTTCAGTTTTCAGGCAACGAAGACTCGAGCTCCAACATCGTACGATCGAAAATAAAGCAGAAATAAAATCTTTTTGGCTTTTGTAAAGTTTATATTAAAACACTCCTAAAATCTTTTTGGAATTTTTGAAAGTAAAAGACAACAATTTAAAATCCTTTGAGTGTTATCAAACGACATCACCGCTAATGTCGTGCTGATATGCACCAAACGACGAAACTGTTTAAAAGAAATAATAAAAGTTAAGCAGTACAAAAATATATACAAACATTCTTTTTGCGAGTTTCGAGGGTAAGAGAATCATATCAGTGTACGGTCATGCCAAAACACTCTTGTTGTTCAGTTAGTTAACATTAAGATAAGCATCCTATAACAATTATCGGTATTGTTGTCCACTTAAGCTCAACTTATCAGATGTAATCATGTTTAGAGGATACGTTAATGTATGATTTATACTTACCGACCGGTGTTCATCCACATCACGACACATTCCCGTATCAAGGTATGCACGAGAGTTCATCTTACCGGTGAGTATACCGATTATCATCTGTTTAACCGTATAAAATGTGAGATACTCACTTATTTTGAATTGAAAACAAGTCCTATGTGATGTAATCACTTATTGATGAGGAACTTGATTTTCGTATGCATGAGGGCACAGGTGCAAGTCCGTGAACAGGTCAGTACTTCCGTACAGCAGAGAGACGAACTTGACACCCGGATAAATGTGATATTTTATCACTTATTTGATTTGGACATGTGATTGTTTATCACTTATTGAGGTCGAATGCAGTATGTAATATGTACACGTTTGTATAGTATCATGGAAGATCTAGACTTGCGTCCCCGTTATTTTTCGGTAAAAGATACAACCATGATACCCAGATGATAAGCAGCATAAAGACCGAATATCTCAGAACCTCGGCAATCTATCAAACGAAATTTCGGTACTAAGACCATATGCCAATGAATGGTTCCCACCTGGTCTTCAGTCGATTAAGATTTATATCACCCTGCACACTTTAAAATGATTGTGAGCCTACCGATACATCTTATATAGAGCTGCTTATCGTTTTTCATTTAAGGTTTAAAGAGGTTTGGATAGACCACTGATGTACTATCATTTTCTCTTTTGCTCGCCAGGAAACTCATTTTTGTTTTTCTATTGTTTTTGTGTTTTTGAAATTTTTCTATCTGTTTTTGGATTTACTCCCCCTAAAATCAATAAACTAAGAGAAATTTAAAAACACACAAAGATATTTACAAAAATGATTTTCCGATGTTGGTTTACTCTTGCTTGACCTTAATGCCATTTACCAATAATAAGAAGTCAAATCTTGATTTGTCAAAAGCTTTGGTAAATAAGTCGGCACGTTGGTCATCGGTGTGGACCTTAACAACATCGATTAGCCTTTTCTCAAAGCAATCACGTATGAAGTGATATTTGATTTCGATGTGTTTGGTCTTTGAATGCTGCACAGGATTTCTAGTGATATCTAAAGCAGCAGAATTATCAACGTAAATAGGAGTAGTTAGGAATTCAAAACCGTAGTCCCGCATCTGTTGTTGGATCCAAAGAACTTGGGAGCAACAACTTGAGGCAGCAATGTATTCAGCTTCGCATGTTGATGTAGCTACACACGTCTGCTTCTTGCACTGCCATGTGACTAGGCGATTTCCTAAGAACTGACATCCAGCCGTTGTGGATTTGCCGTCGATTTTGCATCCGCCAAAATCAGAATCACTGAAAGCTACCAATTCAAAGTTATTATCCCTAGGGTACCACAGACCGGTGTCAGGGTACGCCTTCAAATAACGAAAAATCCTTTTAACAGCAGCAAGATGTGAGGCCTTCGGGTTAACTTGATATCTAGCAAGCAGGCACGTTGGGTACATTATATCTGGCCTTGATGCTGTGAGGTACATGAGAGATCCGATCATGGCGCGATAAATAGAAGGGCTAACAGCTTCTCCCTTCAAGTCTGGAGTAATTCCGTGATTAGTTGGCAATGGGGTACCAATGGGCGTTGCATCAGACATCTGGAACCGGCTCAAGATGTCACCAACATATTTAGTCTGATGGATGAATATCCCAGACTCCGTTTGTTGTACTTGTAGGCCCAAGAAGAAGGTCATTTCCCCCATAGCACTCATCTCGAATTTATCCTGCATAATGCGCTCGAATTCCCTACACAAGACATCATTAGTAGAACCAAAAATAATGTCATCAACGTATACCTGTACCAGAAGAAGATCTCCATCTTGTTCCTTGATGAAAAGAGTACAGTCGATAAGACCTCTACGAAAACCGTTCTCCAGCAGATAGTGTGATAAGGTTGCATACCAAGCTCGCGGTGCTTGATGAAGACCATAAAGAGCTTTGTTTAGCAACCAAACCCGATCGGGATGGATAGGATCTTCAAAACCTGGAGGCTGTTCGACGTACACCTCTTCTTCAACCACACCATGTAAAAATGCACTTTTCACGTCCATCTGATAAACCTTGAATCCTTTGAAAGACGCATAGGCTAGAAAGATTCGAATTGCTTCGAGACGTGCAACAGGTGCATAGACTTCGTTGTAGTCGATCCCTTCAATCTGACGAAAACCCTGAACGACTAAACGTGCTTTGTTTCGGATAACAACTCCGCGGTCATCCTTTTTGCATTTGAAAACCCAACGGGTACCAATCTTCTTGTATCCAGCAGGTTTCTCTACTAGTTTCCAGACACCCAGCTTCTGGAATTGTTGCAGTTCTTCCTGCATTGCTTCAACCCAAGCATTATCTTTCAAGGCTTCTTTCCATGTTCTTGGTTCTTCTTGTGAGACATAACACGCGAAGGACCAGTCGTTTTGTTGCCCGGATTCTCGAATAGCTGCATACAAGCCTGCATTGTTGTTGTTTCGCAACATGTTTCTTGTTTGAACGCCACTTTGCACATTTCCAATGATGTTTTGTTGAGGATGGGTATTATGAATCCTTGTTTCTGGATTATCTGGAACTGGAACATTTATACCCAGGTTGTTAAGATTAAGATCAACAACCAATTCAAGACCCGGAATTGACGAAGAGGATGATGCAGTAGTCTCAGCTGTTCTATGTGTATCCACTGGAGGAGTACCCTCTGAAGTACCATGAACTGCTGTTGTAGGAGCTTCTTGATCTGCATCTAGAAATTCATCATCTTCTGAAGATTCGTTCAATTCGTTTGCATCATGAAAATCCTCATTGTTGAGAGTATTGTTGTTCACCGAAGAAGATGGTTCTTGATTAACAAGAATTGGACGAACCACCGGTGAAACTGTTGCATTGTCACTCTCGAAAAACATCCTAGCCGCAGCATTTTCTTCAACGGCTTCAACATTGATCGAATTGAAAAAGTCATCGTACTCAAACATCCAAGGTTGACCCGGATTTTTGACTGGCAAGGTGTGCCTTTGTACTCTGACCTCAGACCATTCCTCGACCCTTTTAGTCTCTAGATTCCAGACTCGTAAGTTAGGGGTGGCATACCCAAGAAAGTATCCATCAATTGCTCTTGCCCCAAACTTTCCATTAGGATCGATGATTGTGCATGGAGCTCCAAACGGTTCTAGATAAGACAAATCTGGTTTCCGTTTTTGAAGAAGCTCAAAGCAGGTCTTGTTGTGCCTTTTGACTGTAAGGACTCTGTTCAATGTATAACATGCAGAGGCCACAGCTTCAGTCCAGAATGGAATGGGTAACTGTGACTCCACTAACATTGTCCTAGCAGTCTCGATCAATGTGCGGTTCTTACGTTCAGCGACACCATTCTGTTGAGGAGTATAAGCTGCACTAAACTCATGAAGAATACCTTTTGAAGTGCAGAACTCCGCCATGGAATGATTTTTAAATTCAGTACCATTGTCGCTACGTATCCGCCTAACCTTCAACTTATACAAATTCTCAATCTGAATGATCAAGTTTTTGATGATGCCAAAGGTTTCACTCTTGTGTGCCATGAACGCAACCCAAGAAAATCTTGAATAATCATCAGTAACCACGAGGCAGTATTGATCACCCCGAATACTCTTGTGCTTGACAGGACCGAACAAATCCATGTGCAAACGTTCAAGAGGAACTGCCACTGTGTTGATCTTCTTTGTAGGGTGCTTCTTCTTTGTTTGCTTTCCTTTCTGGCACGAAACACAGATGTCTTGAAGATGGAAATTTTTGAGGGGAATACCATTCACCAATTCATTTGAGACCAAATGATTCATTTTTCGTAAGTGAATGTGACCCATTCGTCTGTGCCAAGAGATAGTGTCCTTTTCTGTGGCTTTAGAAACGAAACAAGTTGCTTGTGCAGACGTAGTAATAGCCTGGCTCATGTCAAGGACGTACAAATCATTTATCCTTGGAGCCGACAAGAGAATCCATTCTTTTGGAATTTTGAAGCCGGGTTTCAGCACATAACATCCATTAGCATCAAAGTGTACTGAAAATTTCTTGTCACAGATTTGAGAAACACTAAGAAGATTGTGATCAAGTTGTTGCACAAAATTGATCTTGTCAAAGCTGACAATCCCGTTAGATATCATTCCTTCACCCGTTATATATCCACCCTTATCTCCAGCAAAAGCAACATAACCTCCTCTAATAGATTTAACGTCGTAGAGAAGCTTCATGTCGCCTGTCATGTGCCTGGATGCCCCACTATCAACAATCCAATGACTACTGATAGTTCCTCCTGAAGCACCCTGCACATGAACTCAAATGAATTAGTTGGAGATGGGGACCCAAGCCATTGTGGTCTTGGGTCTTCCATTTTCATCAATGACAATAACTTCTTGTCTTTGATGGTTGGTGAATTGTGATGGTCCCCCTGATTCAGTAACCGATTTAGGTTTCCATGTCTGTTTTGTTTTACCAGTATCTTTCTTTAAAATTTTAACTTCTTGATTGTTTGAAATTGTAGAAGTTTCTGGTTTTACAGCAACAGATTGTTTTTGAACCGCATCGGTTTTAATAGCTTTTTCTATCTTTTTGACCTGTTGGCGTTTCTGTTTCTTTTCCCTTTCTTTTACAATGCGGGGATCTTGTTTTGTGGAAACAGTTGGCTTATGGTCAGTTTTGCCACGGGGATCATCAACCTTTCCTTTTTGTTTATGAAGATATGGACAATTACGAATAATATGTCCAATGGTTCCACACTCAAAACATGATCTTCGTTCTACAAACCCCGAAGAATCATGTGATCGTCTAGCCGATGATGTTGAACTTTGTGAACCCGAGGTACTAGGTTTTGAACTACTTGGTTCATTTCTTTTCTCGACAATAGCTTTCTTGACAAAATCTAAGTTAGATTGATTTTCAAACTTTTCAATTTTGTCCGTTCCCGTCGATTTCACAAAGTTAATCTTTTTCTTCTTCTTTTGGTTCGGCTTCTTGTTAGCTTGAGCCGGTGCTTTACCTTTGGTTTTGATGTGATTTTGCTGTGTTGGCACTGTTGGCAATTTCTTGTTACCAAATTGTTTTCGAATTTCAGCCTTTGGAATAGGAGGACACTGTGTAACTGTAACTTTAGGTCCTGCCTTTCCCAAGAACTTACTCGTCGAATTCTCAAAGACTTTGCAGATTAAGGATTGATTAACATTCTTAATGGGAAAATCTTTGTCTGAGTAAATTCTATCATCACCAACTAGAGTGTACAGCAAATTCACACTCTCCGGCTCTTCTGCAGATGAGGACTCAGTTGCAACAGTCTTAGCGGGTTGTACAGGGGGATCACATAGAATGTGATTCTCAAGAGGTATGTCCTCATTTTTGACTACCGCATCAGACTTTGCTGGGACAGTATCATCAGATTCATCATCAGACGAATCAGCATCCTCAATCACAACTGGAGGATCTTGATTCTGTTCAGCACTCACAAATGTATCTGCTGACACATCTGAATCTGAGGATACTTCCTTTTGGTATCCGAGTCCTGCAGCAAACTCCTTAACATCTAGAGGCACAGAAGGTTCAAAGAATACCCTGTCCTCTTCATCAGGCATGGCATCATAATTATGTCTCACTGGGGGTGGACACTTCTTGTACCCTATGCATGTGACATCTCTCTTTTCCTTCTGAACGTCAATGATGTGATCTAACACATAGCTAGAACTCAAATAACTGTCTAGCTTGAGTTGGATCGCATCACTTTCGGTTTTCACACAAGCCATCTCTTTTTGCATTGTTTCAAGACGAGAGATATACAAATTAATATCCGTCTGTTTTCTTGAAACCATTTTTGTCAATTCAGTTTTATCTTTCTTTAATGTTTCAATCATTGACTTAAATTCTTTTTCATGGTTTTCATGAAACATGTTGGCTTCTGTGCATTTTGAGAGATCCACAGTCAATTTCTGATTGTGGAGAAAGGTCACATCATATTTTTCTTGCAAAGCCTCATGCTTGCTTTGCAAGTCACACCAATCAGCACTCAAGGAACTATGTTTGTCTTGCAAGTCAAACAAACTAGCTTGTAAAGCATCATGTTTGGCTTGCAACTCAGACATGTTTCCTTCCAAATCAGCACACCTAGCATGCAATCTATCACATTCATCACAGTTAATAGCAGTGGGTTCATCGACACATACCTGACTTGATGAACCGTCGACATTGGCCATAAAGGCTGAATGGAGAGAAGACGAAGAGTAAGCAGCCTGATCCACCAGAATAGATCTTCTTTGAGTTTCTGCTACAGCTTCCCCCAAGAGTTCATCAATGTCAATATCATCCGAAACATTAGATGTCTCACCCACATGATCATCATCAGAGTTGGATGATTCTTCATCAACACTCCTGCTGTATCCAGAGGAGTCTTCATCTTCAGACGATTCATCACCACTGGCAGAAGATTCTCCACCACTGGTGTGAACTAGCTCCTTCACAATCTGAGCAAAACATGCTGTTCCATCAGGAGCATCACCACCCAACTGGATTGACCAGTCACAACCTTCATCCACCTGAACTGCAAGTGCTCGGTTGGTTTGGTTGTTGACAGGCACCAATGTACGATCATTGTTTCTGTTCTGCTGGTTGCCTTGGTTTCTGAAGGGGTTTTGATTCCCGTGCTGGGCTGGCTTTGTGCACTCCCTTTTGAAGTGACCCCGTTCACCACAGTTGAAGCACTTTACAGCTTGCTTATCGAACCCATACTTGGTGTCTCGCTTGCTTTCCAAGCTGGTTCTGCCAGTACTTTCCATCCAATCCTTTGCTCTTCTCACAGCACTCGCAAAGGCCCACTTGATATCCATCAAGTCCATCTCTTCCTTATCAATCTGCCTGTAATCTTCTTGTGTCAGATTAATGTTTCCAATCTGACCTTCTATCAACCCACAGTACGCGCTCACTACAGTGTTAAGCAGCTCCATGTGTTCCTTAGCTACTTCTACACTGATTTTAGAGAAGCTTGACGTGTCGAGCTGTACTGTACTTGACTTTGATTGTTGACCTGCAGCAGATGATGTTCCTCCATAACACGCATATTGTGGTTGTTGAGCAGGAGGAGGAGGAGGTGGTTGTATTGGATTTCCATACAGATCTGTGGTTGGAGGCGGCTTTACAGGAACTTGCACTGGATTGCCATACATATCCGTGCTTGTGACAAACGCCGTTTGAAGTGGAGCATGTGAACCGGCTTTTGCAGATGAAGAAGTGGAGGTGCCATAATACATCTCTGGATTCTGTGGCACTGCAACTCTCTTTGCCTTCAACGTTTCTTCCTGATCCTTGTTCTCCAGAAGCTGCACGAAATCGTTGATATTTGTAGTTTTCAACGTTCCGTTGTACTTCAAGATTTCCAGGAAGTTATTCCATTGAGGAGGCAATGCATCGGCAAACTTCTTTACCACCTCTGTTGGAGTCGTTGTGACTTCAAAGTTGGTCAGCTCAGTAAGTAGGTGATAGAAACGGCTTGTCATATCTCCCAAGGACTCCTTATCCATACATGTGAAGCCATCGAATTCTTTCTTCAGTAGATCTCGTCGTAGTTGACGTGTGGCTTCATTACCTACTCCTCTTGTCTTCAATGCATCCCACAGCTTCTTCGTAGTCTTGAAACTGACGAACTGATGATAAATATCCTTGCTCAGTGCTTGAGTGAGAATAGCGTATGCTTTCTTTTCTAAGTCATACGTCTTCTTTTGATCATCAGGAAGATCGGCGAATGTAGCTGTCGAAGAAGCAGCAACCTCGATAGTTTGATCGAATTCCGTAGTGAACCGCAACCACAACTCTGTATTTTGACCAAGAATGTATGTATGGAAACGATCAACCCATCCCGGATATTCATTAAGATGCATCAACTTTGGAGGCCTGTTCAAACTTCCGGTTTCACTTTCGCTTAGTAGAAGACTTTGAATACTCGGAGTTTGATTTGAAACAAACGCCCATTGACCAGCTGGAGTGGCATTTGTTTGTGAGGATGTAGATACCGGAGATTCGGCCCATGATGGAGACTGACTGGTATTCATGTATTTTCCACTGTCTGGAGCCGGATTTCCCCACCAACTCGGATTCATCTTTAACAAGAAAAATAAATTCTGTGTCCAAGTCTCGAAGGATGATGAGCACCCGAAAGATCACTCCCAGTCGAAGGACCCTGGTCGAAGGATCTGAAATCACAGAAACTTGTTAACAACAAACTGACCACAATCGAAAGATCAACTATTGTTCGAAGGATCAACAGTACTCGAAAGATTACTGTTGAGTCTCGAACAATGATTTCGAAAGATTCAAGAGCTCGAAGGATTCTCCTTTGAACGATCCTTATCTTTCGAGCTAAATCCCTATCTTTCGGACACTTGTCTTTCGATTAGATTCCTTTCTCGAAGGATATGATTCAGACTTCGAAGGATGGGTCGAAGGATAACAATCTTTCGAGCCTTCCTTGATCGACAGATGTCGAAGGATAGTCTTTCGATGTCGAAAGATATCTTTCGAGAGGTTCTGACACAAACTGATCTGATGTGATAGGTTGGTGAAAAAGGTGATGGGTTGGTGAAGTACTTTCGGCAGAAAGGTATGTTCTGCACACAGATCTTCACCAACTTTTTGACTTTCAAAAACAATGCCCAAAAATGGCAAACTTTATCCACAAAGTCCGGTCACCGGAAACACACCGGAAATTGGCCGGAAAACACAAAGTTTCTTAAAAACAATTTCCAATTTACCCAACCCAACTTTAAACACTCCCGGTTAGTTTAGACACGTTTTTACTCAAAGAAAATGCAAGAAACCAAGTAAAAACAGGTGCAAAACCAAGTGTTTCAACACACCAAAACTTGTAAAAACCCGGTTTTAAACAAGGTAAAGAGCGAGGCTCTGATACCACTTGTAGGTCCCTTTTCGCGGAGGATTACGAACCTAAACCTTGTTATACAAACCTGCTAGCAAGTGCGGAATCCAAGCTAGCAAGCAAACCGAGTTAGTAGCAAGTAGAGAAACAAACACACAAGTTCACCGATTAACACAACTTGTATTAATGCAATGAGGGTTCGGTTACAAGCTCAATGTTTACAGAAATGTTCTATAAACTCTCTAAGTGTGTGAGTGTTTCGGACAGGATGCTCTCAACTCTCTATCTCTCGGTGTGACTATCTGTGTGCATCCATCTTCTGTCCTCAACACTACATGGGTATATATACCCATATACAGCAGGTCTTCTCGAAGGATTCGATAGATGGTCCGAAGGATCATCTTTCGGATACAATGCTTTCGAAGGATAAGCAGGGACCTCGAAAGATCATCTTTCGAGGTCTAATCATTCGAAGCATATCTTTCGAGCACCTCGAAGGATCAACATTATCCTTCGAGGTTATCCTTCGATTCAGACAAACATATCAAACATATTCCAACTGTTGGCCAAGTCAATCCGGAGGATGGTTGACTTGGTCAACTTACAGACTACCAAGGACATCGTTTACATACAGACCGAATACAGACAAAGTACAGACACAAGTGCACCAACAATGTCGTTGTCAGTATGGATTGGAATTCTATTCAGTTATTACACCTAATGAAAAGTCTATTTTAATACATGGTCGAACTAAGAATTGAATATTTGTATATGTTGAGACGGATCGGATGGTCTATAGCACGAATGATCAACGTAATTGAGATATGTTGTTAATAGGAAGAAAGAGTAAAAGGATGCTTGTTGGTTACCTATCGCAAATGGCTTGACGTGTTTCCATAATAGTTTTCGGATATGTCTGCTAGATAATGAATCATAACTTCAAAAAAACCTTGCTCCAGACTAGGTACCTACCCCTCCCCCATGTCTTACTGTTTGGAAATGCAAGGAGCAATTTAGCTCTCGAAGATTAACTTTAAATTTAGCTATCAATAGTTGCAGAAAAAGGAAGGCGGTGTAACAGATATTACATTCATAAGATACATGATGAGTATTATCAAAGTTGTGATCATGCCATTTCACATGATAAATGCTTAACTAACATTTATGAATGTTTAGTTAGATTTAGTCTACTTTAGGAGTGATTAGTCAGTTATTGTGGCAATCGAAGTTATAGATATTATTCATATGATTTTCGAAGTTATCACTCTTTTGATCATTGAAATGGAGAGATCTTAAAATATTTCTAATTAGTCGGATCACCTTAACTCATCAAATGTGGTCGCCAGAGAAGCAATATACATTGTAAAGAAGATGAAGAAATGGTGCTTTGGTATAAAAATGATTTTCTTTTTACTTTTTAGTTACGTAAGGGTAAAATAGTCGGTTTATAAAATAACTCTAAAAATTAACACATCCTTGTGGGAGACGATAAGACAATATCCCTAGATGTTGATATATAGAGATGCATTTCATTTGAAAAACCATATAGATGACTCATGCATTTGTAGATCAGTACTTGGCCAGTGCAACACCTTTTACCGACTCATGCATTTGTAGGTCAGTATTGACAAACCATATATATGACTCATGCGCTCCCATAGTTTAAATACTGACATGATTTGGTTAGGGAAGTCCTTTTTGATATATTCAGGCGCGCTGGTATTTCTGCTAAGAAAGAGGCAGCCGTTAATTTCTTAACTGGCCCGTTGGAAGGGAGATCTACCCTTCGACCAGCCGACATTCTGGTCTTTGGATAGGTAGGAGGAAAACATGTCTGTGTGGATCTAACAGGAGTTTCCCCGCTTGTGGGTTTAGGGGGTAGTGCTTTCACGGTGGGATCAGACTGCTTTAAAGGCTCCTTCGGATAAGCTGACCAAACACGAGAAAGTGTGCCTTGACAAGCAACACGTGTTTAACCCATTTGCTTTTGATTCTTTTGGTTTTCTGGCGCCAGAGAGACTGTGGACCTACTTAGTCGAGTTCAAAGGGTCATGCATAATAATGTTATGACCCCGAGATCTATGGACGTATTTTTTAAAAGACTTAGTTTTGCTATTCAAAAAGAGGTAGTAGCACACCTTGTTGCCCTTTTACCAATTACTATCTCGATGTAAATTTTAAATAGAAATAAAACAAGTCATTACTAATATAATTACTTTAATATTAACCATATTTCGTTTTTCTCGTATAACTTTTCGGATATGATTTTATAAAATTCCATGTGTGTTGTTAATGCGACGTGCTTCATTTTTATCTACATCTTAATAAAAATTTTATTCATTCTGAGTTACGAATAGCATGTAATGTACAAGTGATTGAAAACATGTCATCAAATTGTCTCACGGTTTAGTTTTTCTTTATATCTATATTAGGGGACGTCGTTTACAATTTTTGTTATTTTAATAATATAGTATAATGCGTTTAAAAATTGCGAATATACCGTTGCAACGTACTTGTTTTTTTATCTACGCTGGAAGTTTTACTCAAAATTGAACAAGTCAATATAATTCATTGTTTTGTCTTTACCATGACGAACCAAACCTACATTACACTTTTTAATGGTTTTGTAGATGCACCAGAAAAAGTGTTGTTAATAAAGGAGTTTTATTCAAAAAATCGAGTATTTTTTTAATCGTAAGCTATAATGAAGATCAGTATAGGTATCATACTAATATTGTGACAAACCAAACTGAACTAACCGATATTTATAGTTATATCGGTGTTATCAATATCAACATGGAACGGCTAACGGTACTTGTAAAAAAACTGTCAATAATCTTTTCGGCATGTCACAACTTTATTTTATGCTTTGTTTCCAACCATGCCGTAACAAACTGAACGATACCGATCAAATCCCACTAGTTTGTTACATGTGTACTATATAATCCAGAAATTGCATGGAGACTGATTATTTTATTACTTACTAAGTTAAAAAAACTATGTATTAGTGAGGTTGAATCAATGAAATATAAAAGAGATATGAATAAACGAAAAAATAAAGCAAATAGTTGAGAAAAAATTGAATAAAAAAAGAGTCAGAAAATAAAATAATATAATAATTTAATATTGTTATTTAATACAAGAGACAATCGCAAACACTATAATATACATAATGAGAAAATTACAAGTTTTGTCCTTTATGTTTGTATCAAATTACAGGCGGTGTTCTTTGCCTTTAAAATTGATGAGTTTTGTACTTAATGTTTCAAAATCCTGCATCTTATGTCCTTTAGCCCTAATGAAGTTAATTTTTCCTGTTAAGTTAAGTAACACAAGTGTATTTTAGTCTTTTAACTTATTTATCTAAAAATATTTTAATAAACAAACAAAAAGAAATTATACTGAGGAATTAGTATACTTTTCTTCACCGTTTATCTTTCTCCCACCACCGTCACTCACCCCTCACCCCACACAACCGCCACCACCATCCACCACCACCCCATATTACCTACCGCCCCATCCCTCACCACCTTCTCTAACCTACCCATGACAATTTAACAATTTCTCACAAATCCTAATCCTTTAATAACTTATCCCAAAGAAAAAGTCAATCCCCACTTTATGTAAGCCAACCGCCCCCCTTTTATTTTAAAGGTAATAAACAAACAGTATTCCAACTTTCAATTTCAAAATCATCCAAACAAATCCAATAACAACAAGAAGATGAACGAGAAAACCAGTTTCCGATCATCCGAGCAGGCTCCCTGCGTGAACGGACGCAACTTCTTCAACACCGCTACCACCAATCTTTTCACCGTATTTATCAATCTACAACCTATTCACCGTATTTTTGGATCTACGATCTATTCAGTGTGACATCCGGATGTTCTGCGTTCAAACCCACTGATCTGTTCACCGTTACATTCAGATCTATGAGAAACAAAATGGTGTGGGTGGATGGTGGTGGTAAGTCGGTGTGTGGTGGTGGATGCTTTGTAAGTGGGAAAAAGAAAGAGAGGTGAGAAAGATAAGGAGGGGTGGTGTCGCCTTTGGTTGGAGCAAACCGGAACCGGTCGCTGGAGACCGTCTGGTTCTATAACAACTCTCACTAAAATTAATACTTACTATGTTAATTGTCTATTAAGGAAGCCCTAATTAAGAAACCCAAGTAATTCTACATAAACCCTAAAATTTTCAGAACAATCGGAATCAGGATCAGGGCCCCTAAAACTCAGGGGGGGTAAACCCTAGTTGGTAATATCCTAACAGTTTAATGTGTGAATTGAAATTTCAGTCGAAACCAACTCAGCTGAGCTACCTGGACACGAACCCACCCTATGCTAGACTAGGGTCTCTCGCGCCACGCGACGCGCACAAGGGGACCTTTCGCGTGGCGCGAGGGGGGCAAATTTTGGGTATAAATAAAGGGCAGTGGCACTTGAATTTCTATGTTAGTTCGACGCTCAAATTCCAAACCTACACTGAGATATACGTAGATTACTATAACAACACACACAATTCATGAATCGCTGCCGCAAAACAGGGTAATAACTCGATCGCTATTACGATTCAACGTCCGATCGATTGAAACTATCCAACGATTGTTTGAGTACTGCTCAAATTGGGTTTATACTTTGTATTCATCGTGATTTCGACAGGATGTTTGAGTGCTGCCCGAGCTCGGGCTATACTCTGTCATTCGTTGTGAATCCACTGAATATTTAGGTATCGCACTTTGTCAATCGTTGTGAGGGTTTAATCTCATGAATTGTGGTAACTGCTGTATTAGTTACTAACCCAGTTTGTGTGCATTGTTATTTAAATTAGGTTAAACAAGGCTAATCAGTAGGCTTATACACTGCTCGTTAAATCTGCAAAGTGAGTCATTCTCTTTTTATCAACTGTTTTACAATACTCCAATCTATTTTCCAAAGTTATAATTATAGTGATTAAGTCTTTGTAGTCACCAATTTACAGCCGGTATGTGGGGTATTGTGCACATAACTGTCTTTATCAGGTTAGGTGAGCGAGCCTAAATCATGATATACACTATTAGGTAGTCGGACCTAAATAGTGATGTACGTCACTTGCGGGTGAACGGACCCAACAGTGATATGACCACAGTCACAGATCCGGTCGAGTGACAAATACTGTGGGTAGTTGGTTGATATGAAAGCATTGTAATCGCTCTTAATACTGTAAAACTTTAACAAATGTGTTGTTTTCAGTAAACTGAATGATTCACTCAGTATTTCCCCGCTGACAAAACCTTTTTCAAACATGTTTCAGGTGATCTGTTGTGATCCAAGAAAAAGTGATGTGAAGCACTACAAGCTTAGAGAAGTGGCTCAATGTAAATAAATAAAGAAACATGTTTTGTAAAATAAAGATTTCCCAGTGAAATCACCTTATTGTAAATTACGAGGTTTTATCCCTAAATTATGTAAACGGGCAGTTTTAATATTAAAATATCCTGTATTAAAGACTTCCGTTGTCGCCTTAATTTAATACCACGGGATTTCCTGTTCCACGGCTCTGGATCGGGGCCAAGGGTCGTGACAGGAAAAGGTGGTATCAGAGCCACTGATTTAAGCTTATCACTAATTTAAGCCTATTAAAGTAATTGAGGAATACTTAAGAATTTCTAATTGCCATTCTGTGATTATGTATTTTTAACTAGTTATTTGTTAGTTACAGTATGGGTAAACAAAGACTTTCTGTCATCTACCACAAATTAGATACTGCACCTAAAGAAAAAGGAACCTCTTCCTCAAAATACCCAGCAGATCTGGAAGAAGTGATTTTTGTCCGTAAAGCACAATATGAGAATCCTCTTATCCCAGAGAAAAGAAATTCGATTATTAGGAAAAGTCAGAAACCCCAATTCAAGAAAGTGAGGTTTAATCCAGAAATCCGGGAAATAGGCAATAATCCACCTTGGGAAGATAAATTAGAATAAAAATGGGCTAACCTCTATATGCTAGCTACTGTAGCAGAGAATGCAAACCTCTAAACTACCAATAAGCCTGATCCAGTATTAGCATCTTTATCCAAGAAAATCACTACTCCGTAAATAAATACATCTTAGGGTGTTTTCCGTTATCCTTTGTAAAATTAGTCTTTCGATATGCAATAAACGGAAAGTTTATCTAAATTTCCTTATAAGATTTTAACTTAGCATTTTTGTGCATTTTGCATATATGCTAAACAGCATGAGTGAGCTATCTGAAGCATTTCAGAATCTCAATCTATATCCAGTACCAATCGAAGTCTCCAACGACTTTACTGGTTATTTTGCTGATGTGGAGGAACCCCTGGAATTTCAAGCTCCACCTACAAAGTCTGAGAAAAGAAGAAGATATGTAGGATGGAGGAAAGTGCGCAGGCGGAAACCCGCAACTAGGAGACTCCCTAAGATAGAAAATCCTATGAACAAAGGAAAAGAGATCGAGACCGGAGAGAGTTCTAAGCAAGCAGAAATCAGGGAAAATTCTAAGCAAAAGGGAATAGAAATTGGAGAGAGTTCTAAACAAACTGAAGAAATAACATTTCATGACGAAATAGACCGTCTACTGGCAAGTTGTGATGTCATTAGCCCTATCAACAACAATCTCTACCCTTACCCTGCCGAAACCCAACTCCCTGTGAATTTAGAACCTGCTATTCCAGACCCTCTAATCCACACTCGACCTTTAGGAGAAATGGAAGAGTGGTGGACGAACGACTGGCAATTCCAAAACATAATCAATAGTCCTTATACCTTCCTCCCACAGTTTGATCCAGAACCTATCCCCAACCCGCCGATGAGTAACGAAAACTTAGCCGAACTCCGTCAGTTTGGTGAAGAACTGATAGGTGCCGGGAATAGAATCCGAGAAATGGGGGAACAAATCTCCTGGAAATACGATGAAAGGGAGCGTCGCTATTGAAATGCCAAAGAAATAGTAGGTTGTGAAACTGGGGTTGTATAATAGTAACAAACATATAACACTGTAAAATAGGAATAAAACGTTGTAAGATAAACGGTGTGTATGGATGCCTATATAATCTATAAAACTGAAAGTCGAGACATCGACAAATTTTGGATATATATATATATGTTATAAAAATCTTAGGTGTTTATGTGTAATTATTTGCTATATCAATTATTGGATACTAATAATTTACACTTATAATAATTACCAGATGGAAAACGTGAATAATGAACCAGTTAATGAAGAAAACCAATCTGAGCAAAATCAGGAAAACCAATTTATGACTAGGCAAGATATCGAAAATATCGTTGCTCAAGGGATAGCCAATGCTATTCCAGCAATCTTGACTGCTGCTCAGAAACCTGCTGAACCTCAACAAATTATTACTACTAAACGTACTCAAGAAGATAATTTCAGTAATAGCGTAAACGGAGGCGGCAATCATGATAATCATGACAATGATCCACGGCAAGCCCCACTCCTTAAGAAAATGAAAGCTGCAACGCCTGGTTTAACTTACAAAGAATTTCTTGCTTGTAACCCTACTGAATTTGCAGGCGATGAAGGAGCGACTGCAGCACTGCGTTGGTTAGAGAAAACCGAAGCAGTAATTGTCACACCCCAACCGATGGCGGAATCATCGGGGCGCGGCACTGAGCGAAACAGATTGTTCAGAAGTTTCCACAACAACTATCATACAATTCAGTTATATAACACGTCCCATACCGTGTCCCAAATAATAACAAGTTATCATAGAAATCAACTAAACAATATGGGAACTGTTCCGACAACTCAGATTCTTAATTATTACAGACCGAATTTAAATATTGTTTTAAGACTTCTAGACGACTAACTGTAGATCTTACTGACTACAGGTGCCAGTACAAGATCTACAGATAATTATGGCCCTGGAGCAGGTATGTGGACACTGTCCTAAGGTCACAGGCTCCTAGAAGCTTATTATTGCCTCGCTTCCCTAGCACGCTAGTAGCTTAAACACCTGTCACATACGTTAAAATAAAAGTCAATACATATAATGTAAAGGTGAGTACACAAGTTTGATATAGCATATAAAGTTCGAAAGTTTACGCATAACCAAGCACGTACACAAGGGCAAACGATGCATGTAAATTATCAACATGGGACCATCGATACCAACGACTTCGAGTTGACTGTCCGAGACAGTTCGCAATACATGATTACCACTGTAATCCATGCAAGTAATTGTCCTTAGCAACCCCCGTGTGAACGGGTGCTGAGTCCAAACTATAGTACTACGTTGCTAAAGCAGGCAGATAGCACTCCACGTGTAAACATAATAAACAACAATCATTTAGACAAGTAATACATGCAAGTAGGTTAGCGTTCAAATAGTTTGTGTTGTTTGTGAATTTGATAGATTACGTATGTAACACCCAAAAGTGCTGAAAGCAAAAAGGGATCGAGTATACTCACAGTGGTTGATCGTGGATTGAGGAGCACTGAGAATAGGTTAGCCTGAATAGTTCGATAACAATACAATGAGTAATGCGGAAAAGTAAACTGGATCGGATAGACCTTTCGATCGGACAGCTGTTCGATCGAGTGGGCTGTTCGATTGGGTTAAAGTCCGTTCGAACGTCCCATTCGATCGGCCGGCTGGCTCGATCGGCTGGTTCTTTCAAGTGGATTGTTTCTTCCTTTGATGTGAAGGATGTGTTTGTGTATGATGGTTTGTATTTTTGAAGTTCTTGCAGCATTACCTTTCAAGTTGGCCGATCGAACGGGCTGTTCGATCGGTTAGCCCAACCGATCGGTTAGCAGCTGAGGGTTGGCAAAGTGTCACTCGATCGGGTGGCATGCTCGATCGGGTGACATTCCAATGTTTCGAAAAGGTTAAGTGTTGAAGTATAGTATCTCATGATTCGAGCAGTAATGTTCAATCGAGTGGCGTAGTCGATCGAACAGTACCTCGTCAATACTACACTTTTGTGAGTTGGTGGGTCCAGGTGCTAGTCGATCGGTTAGCCTGCCCGATCGGCTGGCATTGTTCGTTCGGTTGGGCTGTTCGATCGAACAGCCTAGCCGTTCGGCCAACTTCTCGATTCGGTTAACCTATCACTGAACACTTGGTTATTCCCGTTAATTGTTGATGTTTTAGAGATATTTTGACTACGAGTTGAACCACAAAGCTGAAGTCCCTACTTAGTCTACTGACTCGAGCAGGAATCACCCAAGCTCGGTCAGAGACGGTTTGGAACCTAAGTTTAACGTTTAACCCGAAATCGGTATATCTCTCGGTAGAACCCGAATCTTGAACCATGTGTTTGTTTAGATTGATTTGTAAATCGGTTCAAGTCTCGTTTTCACCCTTTTTGAGTGTAAAAGAGTTGAAAGATAGATGGAAACCCGTCTTCCAATCCTTTTCCACCGTGAAATGTTTAGATCTTTGGTAGATTTTAGGTTGTTCATGTGGAAATCGGTTAGATCTAAGCTATTCATGGTGGAATGATGTCAAAACTTAGTGTTCTTTGAAGAACACCATGATGACATCATCCAAGAACACCTAGATCTTGGTGATTTCGCGGTTGAAATCCAAGTTTTGAAAGATAGAAAGATGGAGAATCGATTAATGAACAAAAACGTACAAGGATTAGAGCGAAATACTTACCGGTTTGAGAGAAATCTGAGATTTAGTGAGAATAGAAGGCTGGTCGGTCAGAGCTTTTCCAAAAGTGGAAAGCTTGACAAGGACAGCCCTATTTATAGGATTCCAAAAGTGGAAAGGGTTGGCTGATCGAACAGCATCCCTGATCGAGCGGCTGCCCGATCGAACAGCCTGTTCGATCGGCTAGCCTGTTCGATCAGGTTGCCGTGTTCGATCGGCTTACCTGGTTTTGAGTGTTTCGCGACGATTTTTGATATTTCGAGTTCGATAATAGAGGAGTAGAGTAGGATAGAGTTCCTATTCAAATTACTTTTAGTCCCAACTACTATATCTAACATACAAGCATCCTTACAACCTATTTTCAAAGTCGGTTTCGATTGAGTTTGATTATCCTTCGATTCTTGATTGATTTTGATTGATTCACCACACACTTTAACATAAAGTAAACATGCACAAGTAACACGTAAGGCACACACACACGTATAAAAGCATTAAAATTATCCACACTTGAGTTCGATGATTGATTTGATTAGCTTGATTATTGATTGACTAGCTTTATTGCATTGTTACTTCCTATCATTCACAGTCGGTCGTTGATTCACAGTTCGATTATCGGCCGATTAGTTTGATTATACAACACTTACTCCAAATAATATGAAAATCAAAATGAAACTAAAATGAAATTAATCTTTATTGATCTTTAATTCCAATAACAGTCAACTCTTGACTTTGACTTTGACTTTTGGGAAAACACGGGGTGTTACAGTCTCCCCTCCTTTAGGGAATTTCGTCCCGAAATTAGGCCGAGAACCGTACATCGCCGTGTGATTTTACCAATTTGATGCTTCAGATCTATCTGAATAACTGCGGGTACTTGGCCTTCATGTCACTTTCGAGTTCCCAAGTGAACTCCGCGCCTCGTTTGCCTTCCCATCGTACTTTTACAATAGGAATGCGAGAGCGTCTGAGTTGCTTGGTCTGTCGGTCCATGATTTCGACAGGCTTTTCCACGAAGTGTAGCGTCTCATTGACCTGAAGATCGTCGAGTGGTATTATTGCGTCGTGGTCGGCTACGCATTTTCGAAGGTTTGAAATATGGAAAGTCGGGTGGACATTGCTGAGTTCCTCCGGTAATTCGAGTTTGTAGGCAACTTTACCGATCCTTTCCAGAATCTTAAAAGGTCCAACAAATCGAGGCGCAAGTTTCCCTCTTTTGCCGAATCGGACTACTCCCTTCCAAGGTGATACCTTTAGGAGTACGTAGTCGCCAACTGCAAATTCGCGGGGCTTGCGTCGTTTATCGGCGTACATCTTTTGTCTGTCCCGGGCCTTCACCAAGTTTTCTCTTATCTGGTGGATCTTGTCAGTCGTTTCTTGCAGAATCTCGGGCCCAGTCAATTGTGAATGACCGACCTCGTGCCATACAATAGGCGAGCGACATCTCCTACCATACAAGGCTTCGAAAGGTGCCATTTCGATGCTGGAGTGATAGCTATTATTGTACGAAAATTCGACCAACGGTAGGTGTTTGCTCCAACTACCACCAAAATCGATAACACACGCACGGAGCATGTCTTCAATAGTACAAATCGTTCTTTCAGTCTGCCCGTCGGTTTGCGGGTGGAATGCGGTACTCAAATTCAGCGTCGTACCAAGAGCTGCTTGAAAAGTTTCCCACAATCTCGATGTAAACCGAGCATCGCGATCAGAAATGATGTCTCGAGGCGTACCATGATTCTTAATGATCTCGTCGGTGTAGATTTGGGCTAGCTTGGCCACCTTATAGTCTTCTCGTATTGGCAGAAACTGGGCTGATTTGGTTAGACGGTCGACTATAACCCAAATACTGTCGTGACCTGATGGCGTGGTCGGAAGCTTAGTTATGAAATCCATAGCTATGCTTTCCCACTTCCATACGGGTATCGGCGGTTGTTCGAGTAAGCCTGAAGGTCTTTGGTGTTCAGCCTTGACTCTTGCACAAGTTAAACAGCTACCAACATATAGAGCAATATCCCTTTTCATCCCAGGCCACCAGTACTTGTAGCGAAGGTCCTGGTACATTTTGTCCGCACCGGGATGAATGGAATATCGGGATTTGTGGGCTTCGTTCATGATGATCTTTCGCAAATCTGTCCTCCTCGGGATCCAGATTCGGTCCAGATAATAGAATATCCCGTTGGCTTTGCTCACAAGCTGAGTTCCATCGTGATAGATTCGTTCTTTCTTCAACGTACGCTCGTTAAAGCAAGCGTGTTGTGCTTCGCGGATGAGAGCTTCGAGGTTATACTGAGCCTGGATGTTTCGAACACCTATCACGTAATTCTTTCTGCTGAGGGCGTCTGCAACTACATTCGCCTTGCCTGGGTGATAATGGATCTCACAGTCGTAATCGTTGAGAAGTTCTACCCATCGGCGTTGACGCATATTGAGTTCTCTCTGGTTAAAGATATGTTGTAGGCTCTTGTGATCGGTGAAGATCGTACACCTTGTACCATACAGGTAGTGTCGCCAAATCTTTAAGGCAAAGACAACTGCGCCTAGCTCAAGGTCATGGGTTGTATAGTTCTTCTCGTGGATTTTGAGCTGTCGAGATGCGTAAGCTATAACCTTGTCTCGTTGCATGAGAACACAGCCAAGTCCAAGGTTTGAAGCATCACAATAGACAACGAAGTCATCGCTTCCGTCCGGCAGTGTAAGAACTGGTGCATGGCACAGCATGTGTTTGAGGGTTTGGAAAGCAGTCTCCTGCGCGGTTCCCCACACAAAAGGCTTGTCTTTATGAGTAAGGGAGGTAAGCGGTACAGCAATCTTTGAGAATCCTTCGATGAATCGCCGGTAGTAACCGGCTAATCCGAGAAAAGAGCGAACTTCTGACGGATTCCTTGGCGTAACCCATCCCTTGACTGCCTCAATCTTTGCAGGATCAACGTGTATACCCCGACTATTCACAATATGACCCAGAAATTGAACCTCCTCCAACCAGAACTCACACTTGGAGAATTTGGCGTAGAGTTGGTTTCCCTGAAGCAACTCGAGAACCAATCGCAAATGCTGCGCATGTTCGGCCCTCGATCTGGAATAGATCAGGACATCGTCGATAAATACAATGACGAAACGGTCTAAGAACGGTTTACACACGCGATTCATCAGATCCATAAAGACCGCGGGTGCGTTGGTCAAACCAAAAGGCATGACAACAAATTCGTAGTGGCCGTATCGGGTTCGAAAAGCGGTTTTGGGTATGTCTTCCTCTTGAATCCGCAACTGATGGAAGCCTGAACGTAGATCAATCTTGGAGAAACACTGAGCACCTTGTAATTGGTCAAACAGATCATCGATTCTTGGTAAGGGGTATCGGTTCTTGATGGTCAGCTTGTTCAATTCCCGGTAATCGATGCACATTCGGAACGACCCGTCCTTCTTTTTGACGAAAAGGACTGGTGCGCCCCATGGAGAAGTGCTCGGGCGAATGAAGCCTTTTTCAAGTAACTCTTGGAGTTGGTTTGAGAGTTCTCGCATCTCAGATGGAGCGAGTCGATACGGAGCTTTGGCCACTGGGTTGGCTCCTGGAATAAGGTCGATTCGAAAGTCGATATCACGACTTGGAGGTAATCCAGGAAGATCATCAGGGAACACCTGAGGAAATTCTCGTACAACGGGAACATCCTTGACTTCAACTTTCCTTTTCTTGTCCGTCTCTGCTACAACAATGTTGGCCAAGAAGGCTCGATATTCCTTGCGGAGATATTTGCGAGCTTGAAGACATGACATGAGCTTGAGATCTTTTGCAGTAGTTTCACCATAAACACATAGAATATCACCACTAGCTAGCACAAAACGAATCATCTTATCGGAACACACAACTTCAGCACGGTTTTCACGAAGAAAGTCCATGCCTACTATGACATCGAAACTTCCGAGCTGCATTGGAATAAGGTTAATCGGGAATATATGATTGTTGAGCTCGAGAGTACAGTCACGGAGCACAGAATTGACAGCAATGGTTCTTCCGGTAGCGACTTCTACTTCGAAGGGTGACGAAAGATAAGAGCGCTTACGTCTAAGAAGCTTCTCAAATTCAAATGACACAAAGCAGTTATCGGCTCCAGTATCAAACAAACATGATGCATATATACCATTCACAAGGAACGTACCATTGACCACGTTGTTATCAGCTTGAGCCTGGCGTGCGTTGATGTTGAAAGTTCTGGCGTGAGCGGCTTGTTGTTGAGGCTGCTGTTGTTGTTGCTGGGGTTGTTGGGCTTCTTGTTTCACCACTCTGTTCGGGCACCGGTTTGCGAAGTGGTTAGGGTCACCACATGCAAAGCAGGTCCGAACGTTGTTTGCCGGGGCCTGTGCAGCTTGAGGAGCTTGAGGAGCAGGTAGCAGGGCTTGGTTAACAGCGGCTTGAGCTTGTGTTTGACGAGGACCATAGCGGCAATTCGCAGTGAAATGCCCGTAAACGTTGCAGTGGGCACAGTAACGGCAGGCCACACCCACCGGGTGATGATAAGAACATGTAGCACAGAGTGGGTGGGGGCCGGTGTACGCACGCTTAGCCGGCGGCGCATTGATCACTGGCGCAGTGCGCTGTGGTTGTTGCTGTTGTGGCGGTACTGACTGAAGAGGAGCAGCATTGGTTGCGGCGGCGCAACTCTTGTTCTTCTTTCTTCTTCTCGAGGACTTGGAGGCTTGAGCAGTAGGGTTGTCGGTTGATGCGGCAGTAACTTGATGCAACGACTTGGATGGCTTATCCCAGACACCAGCCTTAACTCGCTTGTCGTTAATCTCGGCAGCGAGTAGGTAGGTTTCCTCGATTGATGCGGGTTTGGCGGCGAACACAAAATCTGCAACACAATCCGGAAGAGCACGGATGTATTTCTTGATGGTCATCTCGGGAGTCTTGACCTGGTCTGGACAGATAATGCTCAGTTGTTTGAAACGGGCGGTGAGACCAGCGTTGTCGCCCTCTTTCTGCTTGATGGTCCAGAACTCATCCTCCAACTTTTGGCGTTCGTGGGGAGGACAGAACTCGTCCAGCATGATAGCCTTCAGTTCCTCCCACGTCAGCTCGTAGGCAGCGTCGTTCCCGCGCTTATTCCTTTCGGCTGTCCACCAGTCCAATGCCCGCGACTGGAAGACACCGGTAGCATTGAGAGTTCGAAGATGATCCGGGCATCCGCTTTGACGAAGGGTAACTTCCACAGAGTCAAACCAGTGAAATAAGCCTGTAGGGCCCTCTTCACCGGTGAACTCCTTCGGTCCACATGCCTTAAATTGCTTGAAACTGAACGGAGCTTTGCTGGATTCAGTGAGGGTTCGGGATTCTTCCGACGACTTGCTGGTGTTTTCGTACACCTCGCTGACAGCTTTCGCTACAGACCTTGAGATGAGCTTGGCGAGACGTCGGTCTCTCTTTTCCTGACGGGAAAGGTTTTGGCGAGTTCTTGATGATGACGACATGGTCTGCAATAGACATCGCCATAGGGCTCAACACAACGAATTCGAATCTCGCACGTCTTAGTTTACTAAAGCTTAGAATCACGTCGCATCTCACGTCACGTAACACATATAAACACATAAGCACATAATCATAGAGGCACATAAGCACAGAAGCAATTAGAGCACATAAGCAATTAAGCAAATAGAGCACTTAACTTCCTAAACACGTACGCAATTTTATCACAGAGGCTGTCAGAAAACAGAAACCTATAGCCACAAGTCGAGTGTAGTTCGTTTTGCATATTAGATAGCATCACATTGTGTCGTCTAACTTAGTCGTATAGCGTAGCATAGCACACTGGTTTCGTTTAGATCACATCAACAGGGGTTTGAATCGTGGTAGGATAGCAACAAAAGTCACGCAGATTGATAACAAATGGAGCAATCAACGAATCTTAAAACACGCAAACAGGTAAATCATATAAAATCAACGAAGCAACACTCAAAATCGGAAAATGGATTGTCTGCGGCTACTAGACTTTGACTAACCATGGCAATTTAACTATTCACAGTTGACTTGTCGTCACTTTCGACTCTAGGGGACATGTTTCTGCCTCGATTCTTGGGCATTATGCATGCGCATTCTAGGCCATACTCGTGAGTTCAGGTCGTTGGAGTCCGTCAATTGCCTTGGCGAGATAAAATAAAGTTGGAATAACTGCCAAGGTTAGGGTTTCACCCCTAGCTCAGCAATTTCTTCCTTGTTTTAAGAAAATTTTAGAGGAAAATTTTCATCAAATTACGGGTTTCAGCCCTGATTTGGTATAATTCTCCCCCGTTTGTTGATAGAAATTTTGCACAAAGTAATTGGCAAAATTTGTAATTTAGGCAGGAATTCGCGGGTTTCACTCCTAATCCCGTCCAAACTACAAAATTTGGCTCGGAGTTCGGATGTAATGATAGAATAGAAGGAAACAACATAAAATAAGCACATAAACTTGGTCTCTTGGTTCCTAGCTATAGTCTAGGTCTCTAAGACAGCGATCCGGACTAGATCGTGTCTAACCTAATTCCCTATAGTTATGGCTCTGATACCAATCTGTCACACCCCAACCGATGGCGGAATCATCGGGGCGCGGCACTGAGCGAAACAGATTGTTCAGAAGTTTCCACAACAACTATCATACAATTCAGTTATATAACACGTCCCATACCGTGTCCCAAATAATAACAAGTTATCATAGAAATCAACTAAACAATATGGGAACTGTTCCGACAACTCAGATTCTTAATTATTACAGACCGAATTTAAATATTGTTTTAAGACTTCTAGACAACTAACTGTAGATCTTACTGACTACAGGTGCCAGTACAAGATCTACAGATAATTATGGCCCTGGAGCAGGTATGTGGACACTGTCCTAAGGTCACAGGCTCCTAGAAGCTTATTATTGCCTCGCTTCCCTAGCACGCTAGTAGCTTAAACACCTGTCACATACGTTAAAATAAAAGTCAATACATATAATGTAAAGGTGAGTACACAAGTTTGATATAGCATATAAAGTTCGAAAGTTTACGCATAACCAAGCACGTACACAAGGGCAAACGATGCATGTAAATTATCAACATGGGACCATCGATACCAACGACTTCGAGTTGACTGTCCGAGACAGTTCGCAATACATGATTACCACTGTAATCCATACAAGTAATTGTCCTTAGCAACCCCCGTGTGAACGGGTGCTGAGTCCAAACTATAGTACTACGTTGCTAAAGCAGGCAGATAGCACTCCACGTGTAAACATAATAAACAGCAATCATTTAGACAAGTAATACATGCAAGTAGGTTAGCGTTCAAATAGTTTGTGTTGTTTGTGAATTTGATAGATTACGTATGTAACACCCAAAAGTGCTGAAAGCAGAAAGGGATCGAGTATACTCACAGTGGTTGATCGTGGATTGAGGAGCACTGAGAATAGGTTAGCCTGAATAGTTCGATAACAATACAATGAGTAATGCGGAAAAGTAAACTGGATCGGATAGACCTTTCGATCGGACAGCTGTTCGATCGAGTGGGCTGTTCGATTGGGTTAAAGTCCGTTCGAACGTCCCATTCGATCGGCCGGCTGGCTCGATCGGCTGGTTCTTTCAAGTGGATTGTTTCTTCCTTTGATGTGAAGGATGTGTTTGTGTATGATGGTTTGTATTTTTGAAGTTCTTGCAGCATTACCTTTCAAGTTGGCCGATCGAACGGGCTGTTCGATCGGTTAGCCCAACCGATCGGTTAGCAGCTGAGGGTTGGCAAAGTGTCACTCGATCGGGTGGCATGCTCGATCGGGTGACATTCCAATGTTTCGAAAAGGTTAAGTGTTGAAGTATAGTATCTCATGATTCGAGCAGTAATGTTCAATCGAGTGGCGTAGTCGATCGAACAGTACCTCGTCAATACTACACTTTTGTGAGTTGGTGGGTCCAGGTGCTAGTCGATCGGTTAGCCCGCCCGATCGGCTGGCATTGTTCGTTCGGTTGGGCTGTTCGATCGAACAGCCTAGCCGTTCGGCCAGCTTCTCGATTCGGTTAACCTATCACTGAACACTTGGTTATTCCCGTTAATTGTTGATGTTTTAGAGATATTTTGACTACGAGTTGAACCACAAAGCTGAAGTCCCTACTTAGTCTACTGACTCGAGCAGGAATCACCCAAGCTCGGTCAGAGACGGTTTGGAACCTAAGTTTAACGTTTAACCCGAAATCGGTATATCTCTCGGTAGAACCCGAATCTTGAACCATGTGTTTGTTTAGATTGATTTGTAAATCGGTTCAAGTCTCGTTTTCACCCTTTTTGAGTGTAAAAGAGTTGAAAGATAGATGGAAACCCGTCTTCCAATCCTTTTCCACCGTGAAATGTTTAGATCTTTGGTAGATTTTAGGTTGTTCATGTGGAAATCGGTTAGATCTAAGCTATTCATGGTGGAATGATGTCAAAACTTAGTGTTCTTTGAAGAACACCATGATGACATCATCCAAGAACACCTAGATCTTGGTGATTTCGCGGTTGAAATCCAAGTTTTGAAAGATAGAAAGATGGAGAATCGATTAATGAACAAAAACGTACAAGGATTAGAGCGAAATACTTACCGGTTTGAGAGAAATCTGAGATTTAGTGAGAATAGAAGGCTGGTCGGTCAGAGCTTTTCCAAAAGTGGAAAGCTTGACAAGGACAGCCCTATTTATAGGCTTCCAAAAGTGGAAAGGGTTGGCTGATCGAACAGCATCCCTGATCGAGCGGCTGCCCGATCGAACAGCCTGTTCGATCGGCTAGCCTGTTCGATCAGGTTGCCCTGTTCGATCGGCTTACCTGGTTTTGAGTGTTTCGCGACGATTTTTGATATTTCGAGTTCGATAATAGAGGAGTAGAGTAGGATAGAGTTCCTATTCAAATTACTTTTAGTCCCAACTACTATATCTAACATACAAGCATCCTTACAACCTATTTTCAAAGTCGGTTTCGATTGAGTTTGATTATCCTTCGATTCTTGATTGATTTTGATTGATTCACCACACACTTTAACATAAAGTAAACATGCACAAGTAACACGTAAGGCACACACACACGTATAAAAGCATTAAAATTATCCACACTTGAGTTCGATGATTGATTTGATTAGCTTGATTATTGATTGACTAGCTTTATTGCATTGTTACTTCCTATCATTCACAGTCGGTCGTTGATTCACAGTTCGATTATCGGCCGATTAGTTTGATTATACAACACTTACTCCAAATAATATGAAAATCAAAATGAAACTAAAATGAAATTAATCTTTATTGATCTTTAATTCCAATAACAGTCAACTCTTGACTTTGACTTTGACTTTTGGGAAAACACGGGGTGTTACAGTAATTGCAATAAGCAAATGTGACATGGACGATCAGGTCATGTATGCGTCCAATTTGTTCAAAGAATGGGCGTTAGAATGGTGGAACACGGTATTACAAGCAAAAGGAAGAAGGATGGCCTATACCATGAACTGGGAAGAATTTAAGAGTCTTGTAGAAAGAAAATTCTGTCCCGAATATGAAAAAGATCAAATGTTAAATAAATTCCTAAATCATCGTATGACGGGTGTAGATTGTCGCGGTTATACCTCGACATTCTTTGAATATGCGAGAGTGGTACCAACCCTGGCTTCGCCAGAACCGGTACTCATTTCCGGCTATATTTGGGGATTAATTGGCGAAATTCGTAACATCGTTAAAGCTGCGAGACCACGCACTATTGACGATGCTGTGGAATTAGCTAACACCCTAACTGATGAACTGGTGCGCACAAGAGAAGAAGATCGAAAGAAGGAGTTGGCTCAAAAGATTACCCAAGGATTTCGTATGGGTAATACTAAGAAAAGAGGAATGGGGCAATCCTCAAATCCTCCTTTTTGCAAAAATTGTAAGAAGAAACACTTTGGAAGATGCAATATGACCTGCAATTTTTGAAAAGCTATAGGACATCGGGAAGAAGAATGTAGAAGGAAAACAATAATCTGCTACAACTGTGGAGAACCTGGGCATTTCCAAACAAAATGTCCTAAGCTAGTTAAACCAGCAGACAACAAGGCTAAACCAACCAACGGAGCTACAAGAAGAATGCAAGAGCATTCCAGCTGACCACACAGGAAGCAGAACTCATTCCAGATGTGATAGATGGTACGTTCTTAGTCCACAACGTATTTGCAAAAGTATTATTTGACTCTGGTGCCAATCAAAGTTTTATCAATACCTTATTTTGCCAAGCTCTTAAGTTACCCTTAACCACCCTTAGACAGATTTTTACAGTCGAAACGGCAGATGGGAATTCTATTAACATAGATAAGGTTTTGCAAGAATGAAAGATAGAACTATTAGGCCATAAGTTTTCCGCAAACCTGTTACCTATGAAGTTAGCCGGATTCGATGTGGTGTTAGGAATGGATTGGTTGGTAGCCAACCATGCTCGAATCCTTTGTGATAAGAATTCCGTAGAAATTCATACCCCCACAGGGGAGGTCATTTCAATTTCAGGAGATAAACCTCGAAAGCCACTGAAATTCATTTCAGCAATGAAGTTGGCTAGTTATTCAAGAAAAAAAGAAGTAGTGTATATGATTTCCGTAATCATTAACACTAAAAGTAAGAAACTTCAGGACATCCCTGTAGTCTCAGAATACCCAGACGTCTTTCCAGAAGAATTACCTGGGTTACCACCCGATAGAGAAGTAGAGTTTAGAATTCATCTAATTCCTGAAACTACACCAATAGCCAAGGCACCTTATCGATTAGCACCTACTGAAATGCTAGAACTTAAGAAACAATTAGATGAGTTGCTTGATAAAGGATTCATACAACCAAGTTCATCCCCGTGGGGAGCACCAGTGTTGTTTGTGAAAAAGAAAGACGGATCAATGCGAATGTGTATTGATTATAGGGAGCTGAATAAGGTTACAATTAAGAATCGATACCCATTACCTAGGATTGATGAAATTTTTGGTCAACTCCAAGGCGCTAGGTATTTTTCTAAGATAGATTTACAATCCGGATATCATCAATTGAAAGTACAAGAGGAAGACATACCTAAAACTGCTTTCAGAACTAGGTATGGACATTACGAGTTTACAGTCATGCCCTTCGGACTAACAAATGCTCCAGCAGCATTTATGGACATGATGAATCGAATCTGTAAACCATATTTGGATAAATTTGTAATCGTTTTCATCAACGATATACTTATTTATTCCAAAAGTCAGGAGGAACATTGCGAGCACCTGCATGCACTCTTAACTTTGTTAAGAAGGGAGAAGCTTTACGCCAAATTCTCGAAGTGTGAATTCTGGCTACTAGAAGTACAATTTCTAGGACACATGGTGAATCACGAAGGTATTCACGTAGATCCTGCTAAAATAGAAGCGATCACCAAATGGAAGGTTCCGCAAACGGCTTTGGAAATTAGAAGTTTTCTAGGCTTAGCTGGATACTATAGACGATTTATTAAGGATTTTTCTAAGATAGTTGTACCCTTGACTAAGCTAACCTGTAAACCCGTTAAGTTTGAATGGGGACCTAGACAAGAAGAAGCTTTTAAAATTTTAAAGCAAAGGTTGACAAATGCTCTAATTTTAGCCTTGCCAGAAGGAACTGAAAATTTTGAAGTATATTGTGATGCTTCAAAATTTGGATTCGGATGTGTGTTGATGCAACGCAAGAGGGTAATTGCGTATGCTTCCAGACAGTTGAAAAAGCACGAAGAAAATTATATGACTCATGAATTAGAATTAGGAGCCATAATTTTTGCCCTAAAGATCTGGAGACATTATCTGTATGGAAGTAAATTTACTGTTTATACAGATCATAAAAGTCTAAGGTACATATTTGGGCAAAAAGAATTAAACATGAGGCAAAGAAGATGGATGGAAATCCTAAGTGATTACGACTGTGATATTCAATATCACGAAGGAAAGGCGAATGTAGTAGCAGATGCCTTAAGTCGTAAGTATCATGAGAAGCAACGACGAGTTCGTATGCTTAGATTAAATCTACAGGTAGATTTAATGGAACAATTGAAGAAAGTTCAGGAAACAGCAATCAAGGACGATGCTGAAGGAATGAAAGGTTATATAAAAGAACTAGAACAAGGAAATGATGGAATTTTGAGATTCAACAAGAAAAGAATTTGGGTACCTAAGCAGGGAAAATTAAGAAATAAGATTTTAGAAGAAGCTCATAAATCTAGGTATACCATGCACCCAGGTAACAATAAGATGTACCAAGATTTAGGGAATAATTTTTGGTGGATAGGAATGAAAAAGGATATAGCCGAATACGTATCTAAATGTCTTACTTGTTCACAAGTTAAGGCCGAACATCAAAAACCTTCAGGACTACTACAACAGTTAGAAATGCCTGTATGGAAATGGGAACTCATAACAATGGATTTTGTTACTAAGTTACCCAAAACCAGAAAAGGTAATGATGCGATTTGGGTAATTGTGGATCGATTAACCAAATCAGCTCATTTTCTACTGATGAAAGAAACTTTTAGCATGGAAAGGCTAGCCAAGTTGTACGTAGATGAAGTAGTATCCTTACACGGAGTCCCACTCTCCATTGTATCGGATAGGGATAGTCGTTTCACTTCCCGTTTCTGGACTAGTTTCCAGGAAGCAATGGGAACCCGACTAAATTTAAGTACTGCATATCATCCTCAAACAGACGGACAAAGTGAAAGGACGATACAAACCCTGGAAGACATGCTCCGAGCATGTGTAATTGATTTTGGTGGTAATTGGGATAACCACTTACCCATAATGGAATTCTCCTATAACAATAGTTATCATTCAAGCATCGAAGCTGCCCCATTCGAAGCACCGTATGGACGCAAGTACAGAACTCCAGTTTGTTGGGCAGAAATAGGAGCAAGTCAATTATCAGGTCCAGAAATTGTACAAGAAACCACTGACAAGATAACTCAAATCAAAGAAAGACTGAAGACGGCTCGAGATCGCCAGAAAAGCTATACAGACAATCGCCGCAAGCAACTAGAGTTTCAAGTCGGAGACAAAGTACTCTTGAAAGTCTCTCCTTGGAAAGGAGTAGTACGATTTGGTAAGAAAGGAAAACTGAGTCCAAGATACGTAGGACCATTTCCAATAATGCAACGAATAGGACCAGTTGCTTATCGTTTACAACTACCTGAAGAACTAGCTAGAGTACATGATGTGTTTCATGTATCCAACCTCAAGAAATGTTTATCCGACGAATCCCTGGTAGTACCTCTCCAAGATATAGAGGTAAATGAAAAACTGAAATTTGTAGAGAAACCACTATAGATAGAAGATAGAAAAATCAAGTTTCTCAAACGCAAACGACTAGTGCTAGTCAAAGTCAAATGGGATTCAAAGAGAGGACCGGAATACACTTGGGAGCTGGAATCAGAAATGAAGCGGAAATACCCTCATCTTTTCCAGTAAATCTCGAGGACGAGATTTTTCTTAAGGTAGGGAGGATGTAACAACTCTCACTAAAATTAATACTTAGTATGTTAATTGTCTATTAAGGAAGCCCTAATTAAGAAACCCAAGTAATTCTGCATAAACCCTAAAATTTTCAGAACGATCGGAATCAGGATCAGGGCCCCTAAAACTCAGGGGAGGGGGGTAAACCCTAGTTGGTAATATCCTAACAGTTTAACGTGTGAATTGAAATTTCAGTCGAAACCAACTCAGCTAAGCTACCTGGACACGAACCCACCCTATGCTAGACTAGGGTCTCTCGCGCCACGCGACGCGCACAAGGGGACCTTTCGCGTGGCGCGAGGGGGGGCAAAATTTGGGTATAAATAAAGGGCAGTGGCACTTGAATTTCTGTGTTAGTTCGACGCTCAAATTCCAAAGCTACACTGAGATATACGTAGATTACTATAACAACACACACAATTCATGAATCGCTGCCGCAAAACAGGGTAATAACTCGATCGCAATTACGATTCAACGTCCGATCGATTGAAACTATCCAACGATTGTTTGAGTGCTGCTCAAACTGGGTTTATACTTTGTATTCATCGTGATTTCGACAGGATGTTTGAGTGCTACCCGAGCTCGGGCTATACTCTATCATTCGTTGTGAATCCACTGAATATTTAAGTATCGCAGTTTGTCAATCGTTGTGAGGGTTTAATCTCGTGAATTGCCGTAACTGCTGTATTAGTTACTAACCCAGTTTGTGTGCATTGTTATTTAAATTAGGTTAAACAAGGCTAATCAGTAGGCTTATACACTGCTCGTTAAATCTGCAAAGTGAGTCATTCTCTTTTTATCAACTGTTTTACAATACTCCAATCTATTTTCCAAAGTTATAATTACAGTGATTAAGTCTTTGTAGTCACCAATTTACAGCCGGTATGTGGGGTATTGTGCACATTACTGTCTTATCAGGTTAGGTGAGCGAGCCTAAATCATGATATACACTATTAGGTAGTCGGACCTAAATAATGATGTACGTCACTTGCGGGTGAACGGACCCAACAATGATATGACCACAGTCACAGATCCGGTCGAGTGACAAATACTGTGGGTAGTTGGTTGATATGAAAGCATTGTAATCGCTCTTAATACTGTAAAACTATAACAAATGTGTTGTTTTCAGTAAACTGAATGATTCACTCAGTATTTCCCGCTGAGAAAACATTTTTCAAACATGTTTCAGGTGATCTGTTGTGATCCAAGAAAAAGTGCTGTGAAGCACTACAAGCTTAGAGAAGTGGCTCAATGTAAATAAATAAAGAAACATGTTTTGTAAAATAAAGATTTCCCAGTGAAATCACCTTATTGTAAATTAAGAGGTTTTATCCCTAAATTATGTAAACGGGCAGTTTTAATATTAAAAGATCCTGTATTAAAGACTTCCGCTGTCGCCTAAATTTAATACCACGGGATTTCCTGTTCCGCGGCTTTGGACCGGGGTCGAGGGCCGTGACAGGTTCCCCCTTTCTCGAGTGATCTTTTTCTCTAGGGTTTATAAGCTTGGGTGTAAAATGGTGTGATGATGGTGAGGTATTTATTTTAAGTTAATTACACAAATTTCTCAAAAAAAATGAAATTACAAAAATGCCCTAATGTGCCTTGCACATGATTAGATTTAACAAAAAAAATTACCTAAGTTAGCGCTAAAGGACATAACGTGTATGATTTTTGAATTTTATATATATATATATATATATATATATATATAGATGATCATGAGAAAACTAGAGAACTAACTAAAAAAGCCTAAAAACATACCAATTTTTTTTACAATTTTTTATAAAAAATCGCTATTTTTTATATATAAAAAATTTCAATAAAAAAAAACTTGTACTGCACATGTGCGTCACATGCTTAAATTTAGCTTTTGAGTTTAGTTTATCTTTTAGGGTTAGTTTTTTTAAGGTTTAGGATTAGCAGGATTAGGTTTTTGGGTGTGTGTGTGGGGGGGGGGTAGGTTTTTTTCGGGTTTATGTTTAAGGTTTAGTTTTAGGTTTTCGGGAGGGGGTGGGTGGTTTAGATTTTTGGGGGGTGTTGGTGGGGGTGGGTTAAGTGGTTTAGGCTTTCCGTATTAGTGCACATGTGTAATACAAAAAAAATAAAAAAAATTATATATAAAAACCTGCGATTTTTTATAAAAAACTTGTAAAAAAAATTGGTATGTTATTTAAACTTTTTAGTTAGTTTTTTGCTTTCTCATTTAAACTAGTTTTCTCATCATACATCCCCTATATATATATTTACATATATATATACATATATATACATATATATATACATATATATACATATATATATACATATATATACATATATATATACATATATATACATATATATATACATATATATACATATATATATACATATATATACATATATATATATATATATATATATATATATAAATTTAAGAAAAGCCTAGAAAACCCAACCTCCCGACTTTTTTTCTGAAAAAGATAACACACGTAATATACATGTTTTTTTAAGAGTTTTGAGCCAAAAAAAATCAAAAAAGCGCCAAGTGTTTTTTTTTTTAAAAAAAATAAACAAGTTTCAGCAACTTTTTGTCTAACACATATTAGTGAAAAAGTTGCTGAAACTTGTTTATTTTTTTTTTTAAAACCACTTGGCGCTTTTTTGATTTTTTTGGCTCAAAACTCTCACTACGTCAAAAAAGGCTTACGGCCACACAAAAAAAGTGTGACCATACGCCTTTTGCCACACTTATTTTTTCCAACTCAAGTGTGACCAAAGGTCGAGTCATCATAGGTATTATACGGCCAGATTCACGTTTAGTGGCCGTAGCAACTTAAAAGTGTGGCTAAAGGGTACCACTATTTCTTGCTGGATTCAAAATTTTGTACAATAAGTGTGGCTAAAGGTTAGCAATAGCGACATGAATTTATTGTAAGTGTGACCATTTCTATTATTTAGTCACATGAGTTTACTATAAGTGTGGCTAAAAACTATTTCTAGACACACAAAACAATTTTGTAATTTTAAAAGTGACTATTGTCTAACCTTTAGTCACACATAAAGTTTTATACTTTTAAGTGTGACTATTGTTTAACCTTTGGTCACACATTCTTTTTTTTTTTCTGGTGACATTTGTTATCTTTCCGTCATACCAAAAAAAAAAATAAAGTGACGATAGCGTGGCTATTGTTTATGTAAAGCCACATGAAGTTTTGTGCTTTTAAGTGTGGCTAATGGCTAACATTGGTGACATATAATTTACTTTTCTCATGACATTTGCTATCATTCTGTCACATAAAAAACAAATTAATGATAATGTGGCTAATGATTATGTAAAGCCACATGAAAGTTTATAAGTTTAAGTGTGGCTATCATCTAACCTTTAGCCACACATATTCATTTTGTGCATTACGTATGCTATCATTCCGTCAGACCAAAATAAACAAAATGGCGATGGTGTGACTAATGATTATGTAAAGCCATATGAAATTTTGTAATTTTAAGTGTGGCTATTGTCTAACCTTTGGCCACACATAATATGTTTTACCTATGATATCACAATCGCTAACATTTCGTCACACCAAAATTTACAATGTGACGATGATGTGACTAATGATCATGTAAAGCCATATGAAAATTTATAATTTTAAGTGTGGCTATTGTTTAACCTTTGGTAACACATAATTTGTTTTTACATGACACTTGCTATCATTTTGTCACACAAAAATAAAATGACGATAGTGTGGCTAATGTTTATGTAAAGCCACATGAAGTTTTGTGCTTTTAAGTGTGGCTAATGACTAACTTTTGGTCACACATAACTTTTTTCCTGTGATGTTTGGTATGGTTTTGTCACACAAACAAAAAACAAAGTGATTATAGTGTGGCTAATGATCATGTAAAGCCAAAGAAAATTTTATACTTTTATGTGTGGCTATTGTCTAACATTGGTCACACATATTTATAATGGTTCCATGTGGTCATTTTCATATAATTAGCATTTTTATATTCATTTTTTTTTGTAAAACAAAACAACACCAAACATATAAAAACTTAAAAACCAAATAATATTAACAGTAATAAACCAAAATCCATACATAAATTTAAAATATAAATACCAAATACATAAGCTTCTATCAAAAGATATCTCCAAATGATGCAACAAGTGCAACAGAACCTGCATCACTACTAGTGGCACTTGCAACAGCAGCAAACCCATCTACTCCAATTGCTTACATAATGGTGCCTGTTGTAGGAGCTAATGCATAATCACCTGAAGCAAACTTTAATCAGTTACTGAGTGACAATAAATACTTTGTTTGCTTCGGATGCTATCCGTGAGTGAAATCTGAACACCACCAACTCCCCTTCCACCAGTGAGCATCCACTGATCAGCAATAGAAAGTGAAGCAAGACGATCTTGACCGTCTATTGTGTATGACGAAACACGGTCTTCTTGAATCCCAGCCATTGCTTCCCAAGTGGCTTTATCCGTTTGTGTAAGTCCTGACCCTTTTCGTTTCCTCTGAACTTTAGGAGTGATTATCTCTGCACTATTTCTTGGGTTCTAAGAAAAAGCCCTACGTGCCTAATTGTGCAAGTTACTTAAACTATTAGAAAAGGAAGATCGTGTAGGGGTTCCTGATTTTTGCTTTGTTTTGGGGCCCAAAACTTGTATTCGTGACTCGCGTCAAGGCAGGCTTATAGTATCCAAAATTGCCTTAGCAGCATATGTGAGGATTGTATTGTTGTCTCTTAGTGATGGGAATCCTTTAAGTATCTGGAAACAAATTACATACAATAACCGTTATGTAACATCCGTTTCTGAATAATACACACCCGTATATATACGCATATAAAGAGAGTTCTTGTTGTTTAAGGTACCATAGAAGCAGATTGCAGTTGTTTACGCATCAGCAAAACTTCAACAATTAGCTGAGGATGCTCGTGCAATGCAGAGCATCTTTGCTGCCATGGTAAAGGCAAGACCACCAATACACGAAGACCTAGGGCCCACAAATTAAGGCGGGAAAACTCTGTTTGGGTTAAGTTGCTGTCTTTTCTTTTCAGGAAAAAATGAACCTTCAAACAAAAATAACATATATTTAATTAAGTAGATTTTTTACTAAATCAATTGCTGAAACAAAGACTGTAGCCATATAAGTGGACCTGAACCAATTATGATCCATTGCCTGACCCGCCCATTTTGCACCCACTACTTACAAGCAATTGTTTAGATCGAAGGTTGGGCAATTGCTCCCATTGCAACCGGAAGAGCATCTTTTGAATCACGCAAGGAAGACAGAAACCGTGAAGCTTCAGCAGGCCCACCACCAGTTATGGGGTCAGCTGTAAGAAGTTTTACAAGTTGACACCCTAAAGTTCTCTACGAAGTTCAATAGATAACCCTGCACTTTCAGCAACATCTTAAGCAGCAGAAACAACTCCCTTTTCCGCTAACCTAAGGGCTAGACCCTCGGAATCTTCCTTACACTCTGCCGCAACCTAAGAAATTAGATATATTGGATCACAATTAACAAGAGTGATAACTAACATATCATGGATTCCGCTATTAAAAGAGTATTTAACCTCTTGCCAGCTATTGTAACGCTCGTCTGCAGTTAGTATATGACTGTACCGCATTAAAGCTTGTCTCCTTAGAACAACCTATACAGTACATACAACATGCATGTGAGATTTTTTTGTCCATTCTTTAAGATCTTTAAAAAATAATGCATTATTATAATAAAAAATCTAAATCGTAAAATTAGTAATAAACACCTCGTTTTTATAAGGATCATTTTCCAGCAAGTGACAGTGGCACATGGTGAGAACATCCAAAGCAGCATCTAATTCCCATCTAAGCAAATATCTATAGCACCAAAAAAATACATTTATGAATGAGAAACTTTCTCAAGTACTAACAAAGAATATATTTCCAGTATACATAGTTCAGTGCAAGCGTGGCTGCAAGCTGTTTATCTTTCAACCTTAGGCAATACTGCCAGTTATAACTTGGTATCCTAAAAGTCAAATTACCTGATAGATTATAAACAGTATGATCTTCCTCTTCATGTTCAATTAGTAACTAAGTAAATGATCCGAAGCACCATCGTGTAAGCATCGATCAGAAAGAGCAAGAGCGTCCATTAATTTTCCTTCTTCTATCAATCTAGAATTTTCATAAATGACATCGAGTAAGCAATAATGGGCAGTTTAGATGTTAATGTGACAGAAATAAGAATATATATGTGTGGGTGTGTATGTATTTAAAACATTTGTACCTTTCAACGGCTTTTTCGTATGGTTTTTCGTTCTCCCATACGAAAGAAAGGAAAACAGTTGTATCAGTTTCAATAGTCTCTGACTTGGGAGAATCTTGCCAAATACCACTTTCATTTCCGGTTTCAGGAATCACAGATATGGTGGGGCCCACTGCCAGGTCCTCATGTTCTAAATCAGAATCACTATCGTGCTCGCGAAATACCACTTTCATCACCGGAACCCCATGTCGTCGCTGGTGACCCACACCCTACCTTCGCTTGATTGCTGAAATCCATAAACCCCGTCACCATGTGCGGCGGACCCTGATTCCGATGGTTTAACCACCCTCGCTGCCGCTGGAGGCGTGGCAGCAGCCTACCCCGTCTCTCTCTCCCATCTCTTCCCTGATCTACACCGTCTCTCTTTCCCATCTCTTCTCCGATCTCCCCCCACCCTCTCTCTCCTCCGGTTCTGTCGGTATCTTCTGGAATCTGGAAAATGTGAGTGAGAGATGAGCAATACAACTATATTCATGAACAGATCATAAACAGATGCATCAATTTATCAATTGATTCCACATTAAACTTAGATATAGATACAGTACACTTATCATCGATAAAGCAAGACTGATCAATTCAACACAATAAGATCATTAAAATATCATATACGCATAAACAGATGCATCAATTTATCAACGGATTTAACGTAACACTTACATGTAGATACAGAAAATTATCAATACAACTAAAACCAAGAACAGATCATATATGAATAAACAGATGCATCAATTTTCCAACAGATTATCAGTAATAGTCCTCTGTTTACACTCTCAATAAAGCAAAACCGGTCAATCCAACACAATATATCAACAACGCAACTAAATTCATGAACAGGTCATAAACTGATAAACAGATGCATTAATTTATCAACCGATTTCACATAACACTTACATATAGCTACAGAAAATGAACAATACAACTAAATTCAAGAATATATCATATATGTATACAATAATAAGTGTGAAACGAGCAATTCAGTGACCTTTAATATAAGTGTGAAACGAGCAATTCAGCGACCAATATAAGTGTGAAACACCTTTAATTTCAGCAGGTTTCAAGAAACTTCCACGCAATCGGCACATTATTGGACCAATATAAGTGTGAAACGAGCAATTCAGCGACCTTAGTTGACGATACGGGTACTCCGGCCGATAACAACGTCGACAAGGGCTCAAACGCCCACATCAACAGATCATCTCCTTTAATTTGAGTAGGTTTATGTTCCTCCTCTTTTGGTTTGAGGAATGCCAACAGAGCAAAAGTTAGGGTTTGAAGATCCCTTTTTGCAAAACTGCGAAAACCGCTTTTGTAATCTTTCCCAAAATTAGGGTTTCAATATCCTTTTTTCTACTTCTTTTTGCGAACAAGAAACCCTTTAAATCGTAATGCCAGAACCAAAAAGAAAAGGAGGTGTCCTGGTTTTTTATGAGATCTAGGTTAAGAAAAACGAGAGGGAAATAGAAAATTTTTGGGTAGTGGGAATGAAAATTAAAGTTTATTTTTTAAATCTTTCATACAAAATAAAAAAACTTATAATATAATATAATTTTGTTTTTTACTAAATAATTGTATGTCAGTTAACTTTTTTAACATCTGATGTATAACATTAAACGAATCATTGTCCACTTTAAATCAAATTTAATAAAGATTAATTATGAGGATTTTCTACCAAAGTATAATCCTAAAAATACATTTTAACATCATGATAAAAAAAAACTTTACCTATTCATAAATATTTTTTGTGGGAAAAAAAGCTCATTTAACATGATGATCAAAAGCATTGCCTAACCATATATATTTTTTATTTTAATTGGAAAAAAATACGAAAAAATGTCGCTAACTATATTACCCATTGAGGTTCTTAAAGCCCAATATGGTCCATTATAACATATATAATATTATATTACCCAATGTAATCCATAAGGCCGAATATGGTCCATTAAGACATATATGATATATTAATGTCCATTGTCGTCCGCTAAAGCCCAATATGGTCCATTAAAACATATTTTATCTACTATTGTTCATTGTAGCCCATTAAGGCCCAATATGGCTCACTGAAACATAAATGGTCTATTATTGTCCATCGAGATTCATTAAGGCCCAACATGAGCCATTAAGACATCTACAATCTACTATTGTCCAACGTTATCAATTAATTAAAGCCCAATGAGGTCCATTAAGACATCTACGATCTATTATTGCCCAATGTAATCCCTTAAGGCCCAATATTGTCCACTAATACATATATGATCTACTATTATCCATTGTGATTTGTTAAGGCCCAATATGATCCATGAAAACATGTATGATCTACTATTGTCCATTGTGATCCATTAAGACACTAGTTGGTCGATTAAAACATATATGATTTACTATTGTCCATTGTGATCCATTAAGGCCCAATATGGTCCATTAAGACATATACGATCTACTATTGGCCATTGTGATTCATTAAGGCCCAATATAGTCCATTAATACATATAGATATATATTATTATTCATTGTGATCCATCAAGGCCTAATATGTATCATTAAGACATATCTGATCCACTATTGTCCATTATGATCCATTAAGACCCAATTTGGTCCATTAAGACATATATGATCTACTATTGTCCATTGTGATCCATTAAGATAGTATTTGGTTCATTAATACATGTAGGATCTACTATTGTCCATTTTAATCAATTAAAGTCTAAATGGTCCATTAAGACATATATGATCTACTATTGGCCATTGTGATCCATTACACCCCAATATGGTTCATTAAGACATGTGTGATCTACCATTGGTCACTGTGAATGATTAAGGCCCAACAAGGTCCATTACGACATATATGATATACTATCATCCATTGTGATCTATTAAGGCCCACTATAGTCCATTAAGACGTGTATGATTTACCACTTGCCATTGTGATCCATTAAGGCTCAATATGGTACATTAAGACATATATGATCTATTATTGTTCATTGTGATCTATTAAGACCCAATATACTCTATATATGATCTACTATTGTCCATTGTGATCCAATAAGGCCCAATATGGCCCATTAAGACATATATGATCTACCATTATCCATTGTGATACATTAAGGGCCTAATATGCTCCACTTAGAGATATATGATCTACTATTGTCTATTGGGACATGCTATGGCACAACGGGGTCGATTAAGACATATATGGTCCATTAAGGCATCAAATTCACCTACTATTGTCCATTGTGATCTATTAAGGCCAAATATACTCCATTAAGACATATATGATTTACTATTGCTCGTTTAGGGTCGTAAGCCCGATAAGTGAAGCTTAGGCTCAGGTTCGTTTACTAAACCAACTTCTTTTTAGGTTCAGTTTCGGCTCGTAAACAAGCTTAAATAATGCATTTTTTAATTAAAAGTATTATTTAATTGAGAATACCGAGCTCGAGCTCTAGTAAACGAGCCGAGCCGAGTTATTTAAGCTACTAAAGTTTAAAGCTATTGTATACCTTCAAATTTGATAACACTACAAAAGTTTTACTCATAAGTATTCATATATAAAATTAGAACATTCATGTTTAAACTTTAAAGATTTCTAGAATTACGTATATTTTAAAACAAAATTATACACAGTTAAATTAAACAAACTTTAACATTGATATATTTTTTCAGTTAAACCATCTTATCTATCTAATCTAATCTAATGTAACCTAACTTTTAATAAACAATTCTATTATTTTAAATTAAAATATTGTTTTTTAATATTTATTCTCACTATTATTATAATTATTACTATTATTCTAATGAATATATATAATGAAAAAGATATTTATTATTTTTATTATTATACCGTCATCTTTGATTTCATTATCTTATAATTTTCTAAAGTACATGTATTTATATAACATGATATTTTCCTTTATACCTAAAAATTTGTGATTTCATTATGTATTTGCAATTGATTTCTAAGGATCATCGGTATTTACAGTTATTTTATAAGTTATGAAACAAATATTATAAACAAAAACCTTATAAAATAATTCAAACAACATTAAAATTTTTATTTATAATATAACCCCCAATATACGCTGTAAGATTGTTTTTTTTTTGTATTTTTTTAATATTAAATAATGTAATTTTTTTAAATAAGAATATTATTTGAGAGGGAAGTTTTGGATGAAATATTTTAGGGGGAAGTTTAAGTTTATACTGAAATATTTTGGGGGGAAAGTTTAGGATGAAATATTTTGGGGGGGAAGTTTAAGTTTTAGTATAAAATATTTTGGAAAAATTTTTTAAAGATATGGTAAGTTTAACATTTGGTCACACATTTTTTCCATGATATCTGATAACATCTTGTCACACAATATAAACAAAGTGACGATGGTGTGACGAATGTTTATGTAAAGCCACATGAAATTTTGTAATTTTAAGTATGGCTGTTTTTTTCTTAACTTATGGCTAAAAGTTTCGAATAAATTTGTTTTTAGTCACATGAAACAAATATTGTAGTTGTAGATCACATTTGGCCACACTTTTTAGTGTGGCTAATAAATGTCACAATTTTTTTTTCTTAAAATGTGGCTAAAGATTTTGAATTCATATGTTATTGGTCACATGAAAACAAATAATGTGATCATAAATAACATTTGGTCACACTTTGCTAGTGTGGCTAATATATGTCACAATTTTTCCTTAAAGTGTGGCTAAAATTGTCAAATACATGTGTTTTTCGTCACATATAACAAAAATACGTGACCATAGATCAGATTTGGCCACACATTTCAAGTTGTGGCTAATAAATGTCACATTATTTTCTAAAAGTTTGGCTAAAGGTTCTAAATTGGTATACGGTGGTCACATTAATAATAAAATGTGTGGCTAAAGGTGTTTTAAAATGTTATGACTGACCTTTAGCCACACATTTTTTCAAATGTGTGGCAGGGTGGTTTTGCTAAAAGTGTGGCAGTAGCCCCTTTTTCACGTAGTGTCTTAAAAACATGTATATTACATGTGTTATTTTTTTCAAAAAAAAAAAAAATCGGGAGGTTGGGTTTTCTAGATTTTTCTCAAAATAGAGGGTTTTCTCCATCGCATTATCCTGTATATATATATATATATATATATATATATATATATATATATATATATAATATATATATATATATATATATATATATATATATATATATATATAATCCTGTACAAAGTGGAACTTTTGTGAGAAGTGTGAGAAATAATTTGGCAATGACAAGTGTCTTTTATCCTAATTAATTCAAAAGGGTATATTAGTAATTTGACATTCTTATCATTTAATTCATTTCCAAGATAACTGCCAAAAAAAAAAACTGGCGATGATTTTTTATAGGGATTGAATCGAATTTTGAATTAGGAGAAATTTTAGAAAACATATTTGTTTATACATCTGATTGTTTTATCTTCTTCATCACCTTTTAATCGCAACATCTTTTAATCATACATTGTTCATGGCGTGGTGTTTTAAACATCTGGAGACATTGACTATGATTCAAGTCGTGGTGTTTTATATGGAGACATTGTTCATGGCGTGGTGTTTTAAACATCTGGAGACATTGTTCATGGCGTGGTGTTTTAAACATCTGGAGACATTGTTCATGGCGTGGTGTTTTAAACATCTAGAGACATTGACTATGATTCAAGTCATGGTGTTTTATCTGACTTGAATTCCAGATAAAACACCATGACTTGAATCATAGTCAATGTTTCCAGATGCTTTAAAACACCACGCCATGAACAATGTCTCGCGTGGTGTTTTAAACATCTAGAGACACTGACTATGATAATTCCAGATAAAACACCATGACTTGAATCATAGTCAATGTTTCCAGATGTTTTAAAACACCACGCCATGAACAATGTTTCCAGATAAAACACCATGACTTGAATCATAGTCATGGTGTTTTAAAATCTAGGAATGTTTTGTGTTGATTGTCCAGATAAAACACCATGACTTGAATCATAGTCATGGTGTTTTAAAATCTGGGAATGTTTTGTATTGATGAATCATAGTCATGTTTTGTATTGAACAGTGTCTCCAGATAAAACACTATGATTCAAGTCATGGTATTTTCTGGATTCCAGATAAAATACCATGACTTGAATCATAGTCAATTTATCCAGATGTTTTAAAACACCACGCCATGAATCTGATTACAGTTATTCTAAACGTAAAACACCACGCCTTGAATCTTATATAAAACAAAGAGGCTTCCGATTTAGATCTTGGTTGTTAATTCCGATATTTAAGGAAAAAGGAGTGAATGTAGGTGTTTTTGGTTGTGTAGGATACGGTTACCATATTTGAAACATTGAAAAAGACACTATTGCCCTTCAATTTTACATAATGTCCCTCTAATTAAAACACAATTTACATTTTTATATCCTATTGATCTCAACCATTAGATCAAATATCCAATGGTTTAAAACACTTCTTACCCTTCTCACATTTAAACACTTTTTACCATATCCCTACCCTATATATATATATATATATATATATATATATATATATATATATATATATATATATATATAAAGGGGAAGGCTATAGCGAAAACCAACTTGAGTTGTGTAAACTCAAGAAACCTTTGTAAAAAACCCAAGTAACACTTTTATTTTTTCATAAAAAAATAGGAAATGTAATATACATATATTTGAACATTTTTATAAAAAAAAACACCAGGTAGTTTTTTTTTAAATGTTAAAAAATTCATATTACATAATATATATGTCCAAAAAATGTAACATACAAATTTTGAACATTTAAAAAAAAATTACTAGGCGGTTTTTTCATTTTTTTTCATAAAAATGTTTAAGTACATTTATGTTACATTCCCTATTTTTCTAGAAAAAAGTAAAAATGTTACATAGGGTTTATTTGGGTTTTCTCAACTCACATTATTTTTCGATTTATCTCCCCCCTATATATATATAGAGTATCATGAGAAAACTATATATAAATAAGAAAACTAGAAAACTAACTAAAAAATCCTAAAAAACATACCAAAATTTTTTTTTTACATTTTTTTATAAAAAAATTGCTAGTTTTTATATATAAAAAAATGTTGTACTGCACATGTGCATTATATGTGTACTACACATGTGTACTATATCCGTAATATTGCACATGTGCAATACAACAAAAAAAAATTCTTTATTTTTTTTTTTTAAATTTTTTTCCATGCATAAAAAGCTGCGATTTTTTTATAAAAATTTAAAAAAAATCGTGTGTTATATATATATATATATATATATATATATATATATATGATAATGTTATATAGAAAACCCTTTTATTTTGAGAAAACCTTGGAAACCCATCACATGGCCTACATTTGGCCACATGTCCCACCCAACTTCATCTCCTTTTTTGCTTTTGAGGACACTATGGTAAATTTATATATGCGTACCCCAACCCAAAGATCTATTGACCAACATGATTTGACACCATCATTAATGTACCCATCACATCATTCTCATCCTTTATCCTCCATTTCGTTTTGTGTATTTCAAATTAAAAAGTTTGTTTTTTCAAAATATCTTCATCTTCCTAAACAAATCCTTTAATACTAGATCCACCATTAATGTACTATGGAGCATTCATCTTCCTAAACAAGGTCTTTACTTCGATCTTTACCCACCTCACATATAAATGTACTTTCAAAACTCCATTTCCTTACCTTTTAGCTTCCCCCATTTTTAAAACACTATGAACTTCATCTCTGTTTGTTGAAAGCTGATTCTGGGTGTGTTCATCTTCATCTCACGTCGTCATCTTCATCTCGGGTGTGCTCATGCTTGTTGAAAGCTGAAATCTAGAGTGAGAAACAACAATCTTCATCATGTTCATCAAGAAAACCAAGAATACACAGATAGAAGCAAGTTTGAAGATCTTCATCGTGTTCATCGCACGGTTTTAGATCCGGTAAGTGTTTTAGGGAGAGAAAGTTGCTGCTTTAGAGAGAGAAACAACAATCTCTTGAGTATTTTATTTTGAAAAATCGTTTTCACACTTGATGTTTTTATTAAAATAGTTGTTAATAGTTTTTTGTGTAATGGCTGTTTTAGAGAGGAACTTGATTTTTTGTTAAAATGGTTCTAAAAAGTGGTAAATATTTATGTAATTTGTAGGTTTTTATTTTTGTATTAAAAAGTTTGTGTTTGGTTTGGTTGCTTGTTTAGGGCTTTTGATCTCTGAACAGTAATAGTTTTTTGTTGGTTTGCTTGATTTACAGAAACAGACCCATAACATGTGTTAAGCCCCTGTTAGAATGATATATAACGTGTGTTGATTTACAGAAACAGACCCATAAAGATATTCAATTGACAAACTGGATGGATGTATGCGACGTTAATGCGGGGACATGTGTTAAAAAAAAGATATCCAATAAGTCGCATTTTTTGGGAAGGATCTCTTCGTTCATTTATAACATGTGTTAGTGGTAATGCTGTAACAAAACACCATGATGTAACCTGACATGTGTTCATGTATAACATGTGTTAAGCCCCTGTTAGAATGATATATAATGTGTGTTAACCTTTGTTAATTTAAAAAAAAAAAGAAAAAACAAATAATATCTATTTTATTTTTGTTGATGTTTAAAATATCCGATAATGTGGAAACCGGGCGTAACACTTGTACAGTATCCGATAACAGAGGCTTAACACATGTTATATATTCCAAAATGTGCACAACAAATGACCCATTTCATACTATATATTCCAAAATTATCGGTACATGTGTTACCATAAATGGCTTGTTTAATATTACATGTTACATACTAACTTGTACATGTAATACCTGTACAAGTATTATGCTCGGTATCCACATTATCGGATATTTTAAACATCAATAAAAATAAAATATATATTACTTGTTTTTTTTAAATACAAACGTCGCCTACATCCATCCAGCTTGCCTATTGAATATCTTTATGGATCTGTTTCTGTAAATCAACACACGTTATATATCATTCTAACAGGTGCTTAACACATGTTATGGGTCTGTTTCTGTAAATCAAACAACCCAACAAAAAAAAAAACACTTACTGTTCAGATCAAAAGCCCAAACCAGCAACCAAACCAACAAAAAAATTAATTATTGTTAAGATCAAAATCCCCAAACAAGCAACCAAACCAACAAAAAACCCGTTCAAAATCTCATCCTAAAGTTTTCGATTTATTTAAAATACATGAACATTAACCATTACTAGAACACTTTCAGCCCATAAAAACATATTAACAACCATTTCAACAAAAAATCAAGTGTGAAATGATATTTCAATAACACTTACCGGATCTAGAACCGTCCGATGAACACGAAGAAGATCTTCAAACCTTCTTCTCTCACACACACTTGTGCGTGTGTCTTTGTGATAAAGATTGTTGTTTCTCTATCTAAAACATCAACTTTCTCTCTCTAAAAACATTCATCGTGCCATCGTTCTCTCTCTAAAACAAAAACTTCAAACTTTTTCTCTCTCACACACTTGTATGTGTGTTCTTGGTGTTATAGATGAACATGATGAAGATTGTTGTTTCTCTCTCTAAAACAACAAATTCCTCTCTCTAAAAACCTTCATCCTGCCGTCGTTCTCTCTCTAAAACAACAATCTTCAAACATCTTCTCTTTCACATGATGTAGATCTGAACTTGAAGATCTAAACTTGTGTTTGGTGTTCATCATGATCTTGATTGAAGACAGAGGAGAGAGGAGAGAGAGATAACATACCATTGATCTACTTGGATGAAACAAAATCAATGGATGAGGTTGGGTTTCCAAGGTTTTCTCAAAAAGATGGGGTTTTCCATATAACTCAACCCTATATATATATATATATATATATATATATATATATATATATATATATATATGTACATATATATATACATATATATGTATATAATGTAAGTATCTATGGAAAACCCATTTAATCTAGAAAACTTAGGAAACCTGAATTGTGTGGACAAGATTGATCCACATCATATCTTTAAAACACATGTTAAAAGGGCAAATTGGTCATTTATTCAAGCCATCACTTCACCCTCTTCCCAATCCCATCAAGTCACATTTATTATCCATCAACTCATCACCTTTTTAAACCAAAAAATATATACAGAACTTTCATTTCTTTCTTCCTTCTTCATCCTCCCTTCCTTTCTTCTTCAAAACCCTAACTCCATTGCTTTCTTCCATCTTTCATGGCCGATTTTCAGACTTATTCTCCTAGCCATGTATTCCGGAACAACTTCATCGGCGATGAATCACCGGCGGTTTACTTCCAGCAGGCATCAGGTTCTTCAGGTATGTGAATGAATCAAAAATTTGTTCTTTTTTTTAGAAGACAATCATTTTTTTGTTCATGTTACTCTTTTTTTAGGAGTCAATCATCTTCTTTTCTGGGTAATCATATTCTTTTGGTTCCTGTTCTTCATTTTTTATGAGTCAATCATGAACACCCTGCCATTTACATGTTTGTTAGTGTTACGGATTAGATGATTTGTTTTGGATCCTTTTGTTTAACTTATTTGAAGTTTTTTCACATTTTTTAATATCTTGCACAACCAAGCAACCAATTTGTATTTTCTTTTTGTTTTGTTGGTGTTTGAAACCCATTACTATAAAGTTTATAATTTATGGTATAATCAGGTGTTGGACATATTAGAGATGAGAACATGCAGCTAGAAGTAGAACTTCAACAGTCTCACTTTCAGATGTTTTCACCAAATGGAGAAGGTTTTACATTTAGATTTAAAAGCTTTTTTTCTAAAAAAATACCTTATTCTTGTTTTTCTAATTACCGCTGCAAACTCGATTTTCAGATATGTGGAGTGATGAGTATGACCAGGAATCACCGCTACGCGCACGAGCTAACGACAGAGGGAAATTCCCGCTAAACGGACCTGATGTTCATGAAGGTTATCTTTAACCTTTTTGGCAGGATGAAACCATAAATATTTTTGAAAAATATTCATTCGTAACATTGTAACATGTGTTAGCACTGCAATAAAAGTGTTAGTACTGTAATAAAAATAACTTTTACGTTTGTATTTTAAAAAATACATGCATTGTTTACAAGTCTCATATGCATTGATCAACGTAACACGTACACATTACACATGTAACATGTGTTACAACCTTACAGAAAATTAAAAAAAATCCATGATGGTGTTGCAAAATGTAGCCCTTATGACAAGGTTTTCCAAAAAAGATACATTTTATGTTATTTTTCAAAGTTACTCAGTTGTAACATGTGTTAAATATGTAGCCGTTATGTTTTTTTTGGAAAAAGATTCAGCTTTTGTTTAATTTACACATTTTATACACAGATGAACAAGGAACTCCCCGCTACTTTGTAACTCAGACCCCACAAGGAATCAAATATTGGACTCCTATTGTTGACTAGGAGTTCCATCCCGTTCTTGGAAAAGCAAACGACACATTTGAGGAGCTTATTGCAATGTATAATGTGACAACTCGTATCTAGAACCTATTTTTGTGATTTATGTAACGTATGTGAACGATATGTGACTTTTATGAAAGTGAATTTGATGTGAATGTTACGTTATTATGTGTATATGTGTCACATGTTACGTGAATGCTTTGCATTATGTGTTTATATCACTCAAACCGCACAACACGAACCAACCAACACAACCCTCTCACAACCGCACAGGCCCATTAGAGAGGGGGGCCGCATTCTTTTGTGATCGGACCATAAGGGCGGCCCATGTATGGGTTCGGCCCACATACCTTACACACATAACACTAGGATGTTAGTAACCTTTACACACTTTGGCAAAATCATTGTCACACAAGAAACCCTAGACTTCTCTCTCTCTCTCGTTTGCTTGAAACCCGACGGCACCAAGGAACATTCTTGTTCGGATCACTCTCTTGCCATCATTAACCGGTTAGTATGCTTAACATTGTTTCATGATTGACTGTTTATGTTGTTAAATGAATTATGTGCTAATAATCGGCCCACTTGTATGCATTGTGTGATGTTCTTGTGAATTGATAATCGGCTACCATGATGTTTATGTGTATGAAGATGTCAATCGGCTGCCATGTGTTGATTCGGATTGTTTGGTGATGCTTGTTAGATTGACTATCATGTTAAGTTTCAGATTATTGCACAAAGATTTGGATCGGATAGTCTGAATGTTATATGTTATTCTTGTTGATTTTTTTTAATTAGATTAGGGTTCATACGATTCATGTTGTTACTGCCCGTTGATCGATATTTTGGTTAACTAATTTGTGAAAACTGTTAATTGATTTGATAATCATGGAAACCGAATATGTTAATTGATTTGCATAAATGCTTGTAACCGATCTGCATGAAATCAGGAAAATGGTTACAATTGATAGACCAACACGGTTGCGAGTCGATACCTCCAGTTGCGACTCGAAACCACAACACTAGCACAAGCAGCCCAAGTCGCAACCGAGGTTGCGAGTCCTGTTGCGACTCGTAACCGGACCATGACGAGCCGAGACCACCCGTTGCGACTCGTAACCAGCTGTTGCGACTCGTAACCCCCTGTTGCGACTCGAGATCGCCGGTTGCGACTCGAGACCAGTTATGCATGTACACTGTTTGGACCCTACACTATCACGGGCCCAATTGATTGGGCCAAGTAATTGGACTTGTTTAGATATCTGCTAATTGGACTGCCTATGTTAATTGGGCCGAGACCTTTATGTTGGGCTGTTATGTTGTTGGGCCGGGATGTGAAGATCGGACAACATGTTGTGGATCGCACAACATGTTGGGCCTATTATCTTTAGGGCTTGGTTACTTAAACCGTTCAAGTATGAATATGATATGCTCTTGACTGTTAACGTACCAAACGTGTTGCCATGAACTTTACGTGCTTATGACTTGTTAGTCTATGTGTAAACATACGTGCTCTACTTGAACCCAACCTGACATGTACGGTAATCCTGTTAGGACGTGTTTGATCACTTTTAATTCAAGTAACTTTGGTATAACCTGCCGAGCAATCCCAGGTGAGTTCATTGCATTCTCTCAAGCATGCGTCCCGGTGGTTTGGGACAACTGGTAAACATTTGGAAGGGAAACTGGGGTAAATAACTGAAGCATAGAAACAATCATTTACCGGATTGCCTGTAAGGCAATGGGGTAATTAGTTGATAGCGCTATTAGGTTTGGCACCCTCACACCGGGCCGTAAGGACGGGCGTGAACTAATTACTGGGACAACTTGTAACGCGGATATAAGACCTCCTACAGCTTGTCAAGGTTGTTTGATACCTTGACTTTGACCAATGCCTGTAGGGCATTGGGGTTAGGCATTCCCATCATTGACGCTGCATACGGTACAATAATCAAGTTAACAACGACATTTGAACCAAACAACGAGTTGATTTAGCTAATATCTGGTAACTTCACACGTAAGCAACACCTTGAACTCACCAGCGTAGTCTGACACACTTGTTGCATGCTTGTAGGTCGTTAACTATGGGAACATGGACTTGCTATCTGGGCGTGCTGGAGTGGTCATGGATCGAAGCTACTGGATCGTTTATAATGGATACATTGGTTTTAAGTTTATTTTGAAATAATTACTAAACGACTTATCATATGCTTCCGCTACATAACACTTGTGAACTGATATTGTGTTTGACAATTAATCTTGACTTTTAATGACATGTTTTATTTAAGTATTTACATATTGGTTCAATGTGATTGGTGGCTCAGACTCTGATGTGTAACACGCCTCGCGGGGTTTCCGCAGGTGGTAATTTGGGGGTGTTACAGTTTGGTATCAGAGCCACTGGTTATAGTGAACTAGGTTTTAAAACGTTTTGTAAAACCAGACTATAACCGAACAACTTCGACAATCGATCATGACACTCAGCACCAGATTGCAAGGTTCGTTTCTCTCTCACTTTATACATTACTTGCTTAGCAGTCACACACCCACCTCGTATATGAACTGAAACGTTTAACACCATAGTGACTTGATAGTGTGACACTACTCTTCGACTCATGTAAACCATAGAACTGTGATATCATCTGTTGTGTTGTTTGAACGGGGGAAACTTCGAGTGCAAGCTAAGAGGCACTGAGATAAGCATGCAAATTGCCTTATTATTATGGGTGCACACTTAATAATAACGCGGGGTGCATGCAAGTCCCAGTGAGGCTTATCGGGCATGAGAAGGGTTCTGCCTTACTATGTGTGAACCTGGTAGTACGTAAATATCAATATGGTCCTTGACTCCTATCTTATTTCGATCTCTAAATCGGTTTATTCCCCACTATAGAAACATGAGTGGACGAGGACACGGACGTGGCAACATCAACATGACTCAGGCTGAGTTGACTGACCTAATCAATACCCGCGTGGCTGAGGCTCTAGCAGCCTATCAAGCTGGTACGGAATGTACCAAGTACTCTTTACTCTTATACCACGTACACGTCTTTTCATTCCTATAATGTGTTTCCTCCCGTTATTTAGGTCAACAAGCGCAACCTCAACCTAACCAGCCTGCGTGTACATTCAAAATGTTTATGGACTGCAAGCCACAGACCTTCACCGGGACTGAAGGGGCTGTGGGACTCCTAAGATGGTTCGAAAAAGCAGAGTCTGTGTTTGCTATCTGTAACTGTCCCGCTGGGGACAGGGTGAAATATGCTGCGGGTACCTTGGCTGATGGTGCCCTAACATGGTGGAACGCCCAAGTACAGTTGTTGGGCATCGAGGCAGCGAATGCCACAACTTGGGAAGATTTTAAAGAACTGATCAGGGAGGAGTACTGTCCTCGGGACGAGGTCCAGAAGTTGGAAAACGAATACTACGACTTGAAGATGGTTGGATCTGAAGTCGAAGCGTATGTGAAGCGATCGTATGAACTGGCCGACATGTGCCCGAACTTGTCTCGGCCTATGTCCCGGAGGATTGAGTTATTCATCAAAGGGTTGCCTCCGCGTGTGAAGAGCTTGGTCACTGCAGCCCATCTCAATGATTTGACACAGATCGTTCGTCTGACTCACAAGATTGTGGATCAAGAGGTGGAAAGCGATTCGTTACCCCCGCGTATCTCGGCCACTAAAGCTGCTACACCCACTGCCACTACGTCCGCTAATGATAACAAGCGGAAGTGGAGTGATTATGATAAAGCATCCAGTGCTGGTCAGACTCAGAAAAGGCCAGATAACCACAACAACCGCAACTTTAGCCAGTCGTCTTCTGTCAATCAAGGCCAGGGAAGTGGTCAAAGTCAGGGCTCGTATGCAGGGAAGAAACCACAGTGTAATAAGTGTGGTTACCATCATTTCGGGCCGTGTAGTCGCACATGTCGCAGGTGTGGTAAAGTGGGCCATGAGGCCAAGGATTGTAGGGCTTCACAGCCCAAACACCAGCAGCAACAGAACCAGCACAACCAGAGACAACAGGGACAACCGCCCCAGCAGAACCAGGGTTTTAGGAGGGGGTGCTATCAATGTGGGGATGAGGGTCACTTTAAGCGGGATTGCCCTCAGTTAAACCAGAACGCTAACGACAACAACCGCCCGAATAATAACAACGCTGGAAACGACAACAACAACAACGGCAACAACGGGGGTAATGGTGCTCGGGGCAGAGTGTTTCAGCTTGGAGCAGGGGATGCCAGGAATGACGGCAACGTTGTAACTGGTACGTTTCCTGTTAATGATCGTATTGCTTCTGTATTATTTGATTCAGGTGCCGATTGGAGTTACGTGTCCCTAGAGTTTAGTCAACGATTAGGGATAACCCCAACACCCTTAGAGGTTAAACAGGTAGTAGAACTAGCAGATGGTAAGACGATAGAAGCCTCAAATGTCCTTTTTGGATGCAAACTAGATCTCGTGGGTCAGGTGTTTGACATTGACCTCCTTCCCGTTACGCTCGGTAGTTTTGACATAGTGGTAGGCATGGATTGGTTGTCTAAGCACCAAGCAGAAATTCTGTGTAAGGAGAAGATTGTGCGTATTCCTCTCCCTGATGGAGAGTCACTGTTAGTTCAAGGGCATCGTAGTGGGACGATGGTTGGGATTATCACGGCCATGCGTGCACAACAGTATCTACAAAAGGGGTATCCTGCACTGTTAGCGTTAGTTACCAACGCTCAGTCTGAAGAAAGTAAGATCGAGGATCTACCAGTGGTGCGAGAATTCGCTGATGTATTCCCAGAGGAGCTACCAGGGTTACCTCCTCACCGTCAAGTAGAATTTCAGATTGATCTTGCACCAGGAGCGGCTCCAATTGCTCGAGCTCCTTACCGGTTAGCACCTGGAGAGTTACAGGAACTGTCCAATCAGTTGCAGGAGTTGTTGGATAGGGGTTTCATTCGACCCAGTTCTTTGCCTTGGGGAGCCCCAGTTCTGTTCGTAAAGAAGAAAGACGGGTCATTCCGTATGTGCATCGACTATCGAGAACTCAACAAGGTGACCATTAAGAACCGCTATCCGTTACCACGCATCGACGACTTGTTCGACCAGTTGCAAGGGTCAAGCTTCTATTCAAAGATCGACTTAAGGTCGGGTTATCACCAGGTAAGGGTTAGGGAAGAGGATGTTCCCAAGACAGCCTTTCGAACGCGCTACGGACACTATGAGTTTTTGGTCATGCCGTTTGGATTGACCAATGCACCAGCAGTTTTCATGGATCTCATGAACCGCGTATGCAAGCCATATCTCGACGAGTTTGTTATAGTGTTTATTGACGACATCTTAGTCTATTCCAAGAACAAGGAAGATCACGAGCGTCACCCACGTCTCATCTTGGAACTCTTGAGAAGGGAACAGCTGTATGCGAAATTTTCTAAGTGCGACTTTTGGATTCGGGAAGTGCATTTCCTTGGGCACGTTGTTAACGAGAAAGGGATACATGTGGACCCTGCGAAGGTGGATGCAGTTAAGAATTGGGCGGCACCAAAGACTCCGTCTGAGGTGCGTCAATTTCTTGGTCTCGCTGGATACTATCGAAGGTTTATTAAAGACTTCTCGAAAATCGCGCAACCTCTCACCTCACTAACACAGAAGAACACGGTATACTCTTGGGGAACGAAGCAGGAAGAGGCCTTCCAGTTGTTAAAGCAAAAACTTTGCAGTGCACCGATCTTGTCATTACCAGAGGGTACCGAAGATTTTGTGGTTTATTGTGATGCTTCGATTCAGGGTCTCGGTTGTGTGTTGATGCAACGCGAGAAGGTGATAGCTTATGCTTCTCGTCAGCTAAAGGTGCACGAGAAGAACTACACGACACACGACTTGGAGTTAGGAGCGGTGGTGTTTGCGTTGAAGATTTGGAGGCACTATCTGTACGGTACCAAATGCACCATCTACACCGACCATAGGAGTCTCCAGCACATCTTCGACCAGAAAGAGTTGAATATGCGACAACGACGATGGGTGGAGTTATTGAACGATTATGAATGTGCCATCAAGTATCATCCGGGCAAGGCGAACGTTGTAGCTGACGCCCTCAGCAGAAAGGATAATGCACCCAGGCGTGTACGAGCATTGCAACTCACGATTCAGTCTAATCTCCCTTCCCAGATACGGGATGCTCAGTTAGAAGCATTGAAACCAGAGAACGTTCGAGCTGAAGCTTTACGTGGCTCGAGGCAACGACTAGAACAAAAGGGAGACGGTGCTTACTACGTAACCGGACGCATTTGGGTCCCATTCTTTGGCCACCTACGGGAACTGGTAATGGAAGAGGCACATAAGTCACGTTACTCCGTACATCCTGGATCAGATAAGATGTACCATGACTTAAAAACTACGTACTGGTGGCCTAGCATGAAGGCTCATATAGCAACCTACGTCAGCAAATGTTTGACTTGTGCTAAAGTCAAAGCAGAACATCAAAAGCCCTCGGGTCTACTTCAGCAACCAGAGATACCCACATGGAAGTGGGAGCAGATCACTATGGATTTCGTGACAGGACTACCAAGAACTCAGGCTGGGAATGACACTATTTGGGTGATTGTTGATCGCCTCACGAAATCAGCACACTTCCTAGCAATCAAGGAAACAGACAAGTTTTCTCAGCTGGCAGCAGTGTATCTTAAGGAAGTGGTTTCTAGGCATGGAGTGCCAACTTCTATCATTTCAGACCGTGATCCGCGTTTCACTTCAGAGTTATGGCAGTCAATGCATAAATCGTTTGGTTCCCAACTCGACATGAGTACCGCTTATCACCCGCAGACGGATGGTCAAAGCGAGCGCACCATCCAAACACTTGAAGATATGCTTCGGGCATGCGTACTCGACTTTGGAAAAGGATGGGAGAAGCACCTACCGTTGATAGAATTCTCCTACAACAACAGCTACCATTCAAGTATTAAGGCAGCTCCGTTCGAAGCACTGTACGGACGGAAATGTCGTTCACCTCTCTGTTGGCATGAGGTGGGTGATAGCCAGATCACAGGCCCTGAGTTTGTTCTTGAAGCATCAGAAAGCATCGTGCAGATCCGAAACCGTATGGCCGCAGCTCGCGACAGTCAGAAAAGCTACGCTGACAAGCGTAGTAAACCGCTGGAATTTGAAGTTAATGATCGCGTTATGTTAAAGGTTTCACCCTGGAAGGGTGTGGTGCGTTTTGGGAAACGCGGCAAACTAAACCCTCGTTATGTGGGACCGTTCAAAATTCTAGAACGAATTGGAAAGGTGGCTTACAGGTTGGAATTACCGGCTGAGTTGGGTAATGTCCATGATGTATTTCACGTATCACAGCTAAAGAAGTGTTTGGTTGATGAAACACTGGTAGTACCATTTCAAGAGCTGAAGATAGATGACAAATTGCAGTTTGTCGAAGAACCAATTGAAATTATGGATCGGGAAGTTAAAGTTCGCAAACACAGCCGCATACCGATTGTGAGAGTTCGTTGGAACTCAAGACGTGGTCCAGAGTTCACGTGGGAATGCGAGGACCAGATGAAACTCAAGTATCCACATTTGTTCCCCACAGATCAGGCAGAACCTAGAAAACTTAATGTTGAGGCAACTAGTGAATTTCGGGACGAAATTCCCATTCAAGTGGGGGATGATGTGACACCCCAGGAAAACTAGTAAACAATATAGCTTTCGTTAGTGAGTGCGTACCAAATTTCGGGACGAAATTTCTTTTTAGTTGGGGATACTGTGACAACTCGTATCTAGAACCTATTTTTGTGATTTATGTAACGTATGTGAACGATATGTGACTTTTATGAAAGTGAATTTGATGTGAATGTTACGTTATTATGTGTATATGTGTCACATGTTACGTGAATGCTTTGCATTATGTGTTTATATCACTCAAACCGCACAACACGAACCAACCAACACAACCCTCTCACAACCGCACAGGCCCATTAGAGAGGGGGGCCGCATTCTTTTGTGATCGGACCATAAGGGCGGCCCATGTATGGGTTCGGCCCACATACCTTACACACATAACACTAGGATGTTAGTAACCTTTACACACTTTTGCAAAATCATTCTCACACAAGAAACCCTAGACTTCTCTCTCTCTCTCGTTTGCTTGAAACCCGACGGCACCAAGGAACATTCTTGTTCGGATCACTCTCTTGCCATCATTAACCGGTTAGTGTGCTTAACATTGTTTCATGATTGACTGTTTATGTTGTTAAATGAATTATGTGCTAATAATCGGCCCACTTGTATGCATTGTGTGATGTTCTTGTGAATTGATAATCGGCTACCATGATGTTTATGTGTATGAAGATGTCAATCGGCTGCCATGTGTTGATTCGGATTGTTTGGTGATGCTTGTTAGATTGACTATCATGTTAAGTTTCAGATTATTGCACAAAGATTTGGATCGGATAGTCTGAATGTTATATGTTATTCTTGTTGATTTTTTTAATTAGATTAGGGTTCATACGATTCATGTTGTTACTGCCCGTTGATCGATATTTTGGTTAACTAATTTGTGAAAACTGTTAATTGATTTGATAATCATGGAAACCGAATATGTTAATTGATTTGCATAAATGCTTGTAACCGATCTGCATGAAATCAGGAAAATGGTTACAATTGATAGACCAACACGGTTGCGAGTCGATACCTCCAGTTGCGACTCGAAACCACAACACTAGCACAAGCAGCCCAAGTCGCAACCGAGGTTGCGAGTCCTGTTGCGACTCGTAACCGGACCATGACGAGCCGAGACCACCCGTTGCGACTCGTAACCAGCTGTTGCGACTCGTAACCCCCTGTTGCGACTCGAGATCGCCGGTTGCGACTCGAGACCAGTTATGCATGTACACTGTTTGGACCCTACACTATCACGGGCCCAATTGATTGGGCCAAGTAATTGGACTTGTTTACATATCTGCTAATTGGACTGCCTATGTTAATTGGGCCGAGACCTTTATGTTGGGCTGTTATGTTGTTGGGCCGGGATGTGAAGATCGCACAACATGTTGTGGATCGCACAACATGTTGGGCCTACTATCTTTAGGGATTGGTTACTTAAATCGTTCAAGTATGAATATGATATGCTCTTGACTGTTAACGTACCAAACGTGTTGCCATGAACTTTACGTGCTTATGACTTGTTAGTCTATGTGTAAACATACGTGCTCTACTTGAACCCAACCTGACTTGTACGGTAATCCTGTTAGGACGTGTTTGATCACTTTTAATTCAAGTAACTTTGGTATAACCTGCCGAGCAATCCCAGGTGAGTTCATTGCATTCTCTCAAGCATGCGTCCCGGTGGTTTGGGACAACTGGTAAACATTTGGAAGGGAAACTGGGGTAAATAACTGAAGCATAGAAACAATCATTTACCGGATTGCCTGTAAGGCAATGGGGTAATTAGTTGATAGCGCTATTAGGTTTGGCACCCTCACACCGGGCCGTAAGGACGGGCGTGAACTAATTACTGGGACAACTTGTAACGCGGATATAAGACCTCCTACAGCTTGTCAAGGTTGTTTGATACCTTGACTTTGACCAATGCCTGTAGGGCATTGGGGTTAGGCATTCCCATCATTGACGCTGCATACGGTACAATAATCAAGTTAACAACGACATTTGAACCAAACAACGAGTTGATTTAGCTAATATCTGGTAACTTCACACGTAAGCAACACCTTGAACTCACCAGCGTAGTCTGACACACTTGTTGCATGCTTGTAGGTCGTTAACTATGGGAACATGGACTTGCTATCTGGGCGTGCTGGAGTGGTCATGGATCGAAGCTACTGGATCGTTTATAATGGATACATTGGTTTTAAGTTTATTTTGAAATAATTACTAAACGACTTATCATATGCTTCCGCTACATAACACTTGTGAACTGATATTGTGTTTGACAATTAATCTTGACTTTAATGACATGTTTTATTTAAGTATTTACATATTGGTTCAATGTGATTGGTGGCTCAGACTCTGATGTGTAACACGCCTCGCGGGGTTTCCGCAGGTGGTAATTTGGGGGTGTTACATATAAGGCATACGAATATCAAGCCGGCTTCAATGTAAAAAAGGTGCAAACGAAGGTTTGGAATGGGTATGCGACGCACAAATACCTGAGGTGCTCGAAAGCTGCTAAACCGCAACAGAAAAGGACGTTCGACACTCTCTGTGAGTCTTCGGTGATGACCAATACGAAAAGTACATTCACACACACTGATTGCAAGGCGCAGATTCTTGTCCTCATCACGCAAAACCCTACTCGTTTTGTTTTAGACAACTGGATTGATGTGCATAATCACCCCCTTATTGATAACTACATATGCAACAACCCATTGTTAAATATGTATCGACTAGGTAGGTGTCATCTTTGTTTTCAATGTTACACACCTGGACAAAAGGAATGATGTGACCAATGTTTTGTGTTAATCTGGTTTATAATTATTGTATATCCATGTTACACATGTTACATAGAGTCGTTGCATATATTTATGACAGAGGATAGCACATGTATATCCAGGTTACACATGTTACATAGAATCGTTGCATATTCTATATCAGAGGATAGCACATGTATATCCAGGTTACACATGTTACCTGTATGTGTAACTCCTGTAACATACGTTTACATACATGGAGTTACATGTCTTACATAAGTGGTAACGTGTGTATACTCATGATATACACGTTACACCCTTATGTTAGAGACTCTGTCCTACAACCTGAGTATACACGTGTTAATGTGTTTTTAACCTCATGTTTTCATATTAGAAAGCTACACGTAACACAAGTTACATTTGAAGTGTTTGCACCCTTATAAATTTTCTTTTTCCATCTATTTATGTGTTATATTAGAAAGTTAAATGTAACACAAGTTATATTTGAAACTCGTAACACAAGTTACATTATTAGACGGTGGGATTATGGCATAAGTTACATATCCTGATCTTCTTACACCTTCATGTTTTTTTACTCCATAAATGATGTAATATTGTTGGATTGTACGCCACTTTATACTCCTAATACATGCAACACTGCTTGGAACATCTGTTACATGGTTATATATTGGGATCTTTGTTCCACCCTCATCTTACAAAGGTTTAAACATATCAAAACCCACTTCATATTGGTTTAACATATGTCACAACATATTCAACCATTTTTAACTAGTATATTTGTTGTATATGATACAAGGGTTCCCCTATGCTACAATTTTTTTAATGTGTATAAATTGTCACAGTTAGCCTTACCCTACATAATTATCGCTCCCACCATTTTTATAGATCAATTGAGTGATGAGTATGGCGACTTATCATTACCACCATGTACCAATCAAGGTCAAACATTTCCACGTATGGGCTCATATGTTCATGAAGGTTTTGATTGGATAATGTATTTTTATCAATTTCCATGTTTTGCATGTGTTACTCCAAAGTGGATAACATATGTACAACCAAGTTACATATGTTGCATAGTGTAGTTACATGATCTGCATCAGAGGCCAACACTTGCATAGCAAGGTTACACATGTTATCTTTTATTTGTAACACGTGTTACACCGATTGTAACATATTTTTAGATAACACAGGACGTTACATGTGTTACACATGTTACATAGAATAGTTGCATGTTCTACACCAGAGGCTAGCACTTGTATAGCCACGTTACACATGTTACCACATGTAACCTTTATTTAGAGATAACAAGATGTAGCATGTGTTACATGTGTTACATAAAGTAGTTGCATATGATATAGCATTGTAACACATGTTACATGGAAAACCAGGTAACACATGTAACAAACTAAAAAGAGATCAAATTAAGTTGCACAAGCAAACTGACATATGTTAAACGTTCGAAAAATACAAAATACAAAATATGAAATACAATGCTAAAATGTATACAACATATCAATTTCACCTGCCTTTTTTCACCTAGACAATTAATACATTCAATTCCATTCATCATTGTTTTCTTATCCTTTTTTCACTTGCCACATTGACCCAAAAAAAATATCCCACAAAACAACCGATTAGCCACTGATTGAAATCATATCCCATAAAACAACCGATTAGCCACTAATCGAATGTGGTTTCAGCAATCAAAACATCTGATTGGCCATTGCAACATTTAACGACAGTGGTTGTTGGAAGAAAACGATTTGTTTAAAGTACACTAGGTGGTTTCATTTACTGATTGACGGCTACAACGTTTAACGATAGCGGTTTCACTTACCATCGGTAAGGAAGAAGATGGTTGTGTTAGTGGCTATTGGTGGTGTTGCCGAATCCGGTTTTACTTACCGCTGACAAGGAAGAAGACGGTTCTGTTAGTGGTTGTTGGTTGTTGGAAGAAGTCGGTTGCTGGTACGAGACGTTTCCAGATCTATAAATTTGTCACCATAGCTTCAGATCTGAAAATCAGTCACCACGATGTGAAACCGGAAAAATGGTGTGAGAAGTGGCTGGACGCCCTACCTTATTTGTCTCTCTTTATACAATCCATGTCTCCCATTTATTTTGTTATACCAGTCTCACATATCAACTAGTTACATATGCAACAATTACTAGTATAACGACGAACAAAAAAAATCTCGTCATAATAGAAACGAATTTATTTAATCTGAAATTTAAAATTGATTTGAATGAAAAATAAAATTGTAGATAAAGTAAGAGAGAGAATGTTGTTGGGAGAAAAAAGGTACAGAGAATGTTGGTGAGAGAAAAAGGTAGAGAGAGAATGTTGGTGAGAGAAAAGGTGGAGAGAGAATGTTGGTGAAATGAAAGGTGGAAAGAGAATGTTATTTGATATTATTTCTTATGTACTTTGTGTAATATGTCTTGACCAAAATACCCCTCCAGCCACTTAAATGGTATTAAATTTAAATCAAATTACTATCTAATAGTTTCAACCATTGGATCATGTTGATCAATGGTTATCATAGAGTTTACTAGGTTTTCTTACTACAAATAAGTTTTCTAAAGATCCTTTCCCTATGTATATATATATATATATATATATATATATATATATATATATATGTATATAGTGTATATAGGGAGAGGATCATGAGAAAACTACATATAAATGAGAAAACCAGAAAACTAACTAAAAAAGCAAAAAAAAAAAAAAAAGGCTAAAAAAACATACCAATTTTTTTTTACATTTTTTTATAAAAAATTCGCTAGTTTTTATATATAAAAAAAATTTCAAAATTTTTTTTTTGTTGTACTACACATGTGCACTATATCCGTAATAATGTACATGCAATACAACAAAAAATATATTTTTTTTTGAAAATTTTTTTCCATACATAAAAACTAGCGATTTTTTTATAAAAATTTGTAAAAAAATAATTGATATGTTTTTTAGGCTGTTTTTAGTTAGTTTTTGGTTTTCTCATTTAAACTAGTTTTCTCATGATCCATCCCCTTATATATATATATATATATATATATATATATATATATATATATATATATATATATATATATATATATATATATATATATATATATATATATATATAGAGGAAGGTTTAAATGAAAACCACTAGTTATTGTGAAAACTCGAAAACTAATTAAAAAAGCCAAAAAAAACATACCATTTTTTTCATACCAATTTTCGCCATTTTTAATATATAAAAAAAATTTCAAAAAAAAAGTTTTTGTAGTGCACATATGTACTACAAATTTTTTTTTTTTGGAAAAAAAGTTTATTTTTATATAAAAACCTGCGATTTTTATAAAAAAAAAATTGAAGAAAAAAATTTTGGTGTGTTTTTAGGCTTTTTTTAGTTCGTGTTCGAGTTTTCACAATAAAAATGGTTTTCATTTGAACCATCCCCTAAATATATATATATATATATATATATGTATGTATATATATATAATAAAATGTATAAAGAAAATTATTAATTGATATTGTTTTTTAAAGCGATGAGACATTAAAGAGTAACACATGTCCAAAAAAATTATTTATTAAAGCAGAAAGAAAAAAGAGACTATATTATATTATATTATATTATATTATATTATATTATATTATATTATATTATATTATATTATATTATATTATATTATATTATATTATATTATATTATATTATATTATTATATTATATTATATTATATTATATTATATTATATTATATTATATTATATTATATTATATTATATTATATTATATTATATTATATTATACTATATTATACTATATTATACTATACTATACTATACTATACTATACTATACTATACTATACTATACTATACTATACTATACTATACTATACTATATACTATACTATACTATACTATACTATACTATACTATACTATACTATACTATACTATACTATACTATACTATACTATACTATACTATACTATACTATACTATACTATACTATACTATACTATACTATACTATACTATACTATACTATACTATATTATATTATATTATATTATATTATATTATATTATATTATATTATATTATATTATATTATATTATATTATATTATATTATATTATATTATATTATATTATATCATATCATATCATATCATATCATATTATATCATATCATATCATATCATATCATATCATATTATATTACAATACATTACATTACATTACATTACATTACATTACATTACATTACATTACATTACATTACATTACAATGATTTGAAAATAAACCATGTTGTTTTAAAAGCCAAACCATTAGAACGGTTTAGTTTATTATCGTACCGTTTTATCCGTTTTATGATACCAAATAAATACTTTATTTTGTGTACAACTTCAATTTTAACAAAACTTATAACGGAATGTCAGAGAAAAATAAAGCACAAGTACCTACTTAAGTTTTTAGAAAACAGTTCTAAACGTATATTATTAAAGTATCAAATTAATCCATAAATTAAAATATGTTCTAAAAAAAGAAAAAAGAATTATTAAAAAAATGGTAAAGGAAATATATGATTTTAAAAAAGGAAAAAAAAATAAAAGTATGTTATTAAAAGTAAATATAATAATAAACTAATATAATATATTAAATAAAAAAAATAAAAAGTTATTTTTATTATAAAAATAAAATTACTATTCATTGTGCTTCATCAACAATATATACTAGTTTTTTTGGCGTCACGCGTTGCGGCAAAACCGAGCAAATGGTAATGTAAAACAAACGTGATTTGAAAATAAAACATGTTGTTTATAAAGCCAAACCATTAGAAACGGTTTAGTTTATTATCGTACAATTTTATGATATCAAATAAATACTTTATTTTGATACAACTTCGTTTTTAACAAAACTTATAACATAATGTCATGGAAAAATCAAAAAAAAAAAAAAAAAAAAACTACGTACTTAAGTTTTCTAGAAAAAAAGTTATAAACGTAAATTATTAAAAAAGTATCAAAATAATCGATAAATTAATATATGTTCTAAAAAAGAAACAAAGTAATGATTAAAAAATGGTAAAGGAAATATATTTTTAAAAGTAAATATATTAGAAAAAAAGAATAAAAAGCTATATATTATTAAAAAAATGAAGTTGTTATTTATCGTCTTTCACCAATAAATATATATATATATATATATATATATATATATATATATATATATATATATATATATATATATATATATATATATATATATATATATATATATATATATAGGGTAGGGCTAGATAGAAAACCCTATATATATAAAAAACCCGAGAAAAACCCAAGCTCCCGACATTCTTTTTTTTTGAAAAAAATAACACATGTAATATACATGTTTTTAAGACTTTTGGGCCAAAAAATCAAAAAAGCGCCGAAGGGATATTTTTAAAAAAAAAAAACAAGTTTCAGCAATTTTCAGCGAAATTATGTCTTTTTTGCTTAACACGTGTTAGGAGCTGAAATTTGTTTATTTTTTTTAAAAAAATTCCTTCGGCGCTTTTTTGTTTTTTTTGGCCCAAAACACTCTAAAACATGTATATTACATTGTAATTTTTTTCAAAAAAAAAAAATGTCGGGAGGTTGGGTAAAAATGGCTTCCCATTTGGGTTTCCAGAGTTTTCTAAGAATTTTAGGGTTTTTTATCTAGCATTATCCTATATATATATATATATATATATATATGGTAGGAGTTAGCTACAAAGTCTACTTTTCCTACAAAATGTAGGAAACAATCTCATTGTGACATGTGGCATCTAGTGTTATTTTACTAAAGGTCATTAAGGTAATTAAATAATTACAACAATTTATGGAATATTTTATTTGTTGATACACTTTGTGTGGACGCGACTCGGCTCGGTTCGACTCGGCTCGGTCGACTTGGTTTCGACACGGTTAGGTCCGGCTCAAGCCCGACGTCACGACATTACTCCGTCGTGCGCCCTAGAGTTCGACACGCGAAGCACGGAGAGCCGCGGCCTTTCCCGCCGACACATCACCATGACATCACCTTAGTGATGTCATGATGATTTCACACATTTTGTCATGTAGTGTAAATTGTGAATTTGTGAATACATGTGACGAAACACAATGTGTTTCGTCACCTTTGTAGTGGGCATAGCCCTGTTTCATTGCCTGTTGGGCTTCTTCAGGCCCAATCTTTGGCCCAAAGGTGTTTCGTCGAGTGCTTTTCTGTTTGGTCATGTTTTGTGTCTGTTTTAGTATATATAGCTCTCATAGTTTCTGTGTGAAACTTGGACGACTGACGAGACCTGAGACTTTGAGATTGAGTCTTTAAACATTGTTTGTATATGTTTCTGGTTGTACTCATCCCTAATCAATAGATATTGAATCTTTTGGTTACGCGTGTGTTTTACACTTTGTTTGGTTTGCACCGTCACGGGGATTCCGCACCCGTTACCGTGTTTGTGATAAACAAGGATAGGTTTACGTTATCGATCCACCGGAAAAACGGGACGTACAATTGGTATCAGAGCTTTGGCTCTTTTCCTTGTTTAAAACCAAACATTGTTAGTGTTTTATCAAGTTTGTTTGTGATTTTTTTTCAGATTTCGTTCTTGAAAAGTTTATGTATTTTCTGAAAAAGTCTCTAAAATCAGTTGGATCTTGTTTGTTTTGCCAAAGTTTGCCAAAAACCTTGTTAGTGTGCATCATTACATAATAAAACCGGGTTTTTAGTGAAAGTTTTGTGCAAATTTGTTGTTCGGAAAATTTATCGGTCACCGGAATCTTCAAACCTTCATCGTGTTCTTCATTAATATTCAAAGTGTTCTTCATTATTTTCCACTTTTTGATCTTAGGTGAAGTGACTGTGTAAGTTGTTGGTGCTTTTAAAATTTTAAAGATAAAAGGATTGTTGAATAAAATATTAGAACACCATCCTTTGTTTGGTGAGATAAGGCATGGTATATTTTGAAAAGGAGTGTATTGTGTCAGGAGAGATAGGATAAGGTTTCTAAAAAAAAAAAAATCTCACCAAACAAGTGACGAAACCCCTAGTTTCACACACATCAGTTTCGTCGCAAATCATTCTGTTTCGTCATATATATATATCAGTTTCGTCGCAAGTCATTCTGTTTCATCATATATATATATCAGTTTCGTCGCAAATCATTCTGTTTCGTCATATATATATCAGTTTAGTCACAAATCATTCTGTTTCGTCATATATATCAGTTTCGTCGCAAATCATTCTGTTTCGTCATATATATATATCAGTTTCGTCGCAAATCATTCTGCTTCATCATATATATATCAGTTTCGTCGCAAATCATTCTGTTTCGTCATATATATATATCAGTTTCGTCGCAAATCATTCTGTTTCGTCATATATATATATATATATATATATATATATATATATATATATATATATATATATATATATATATATATATATATATATATATATATATATATATATATATATATATATATCAGTTTTGTCGCAATTCATTCAGTTTCGTCATATAAATCATTTTCGTCGTTCATTGACATCAGAGTTTCATCGAAAAACTTATCAGTTTTAAACAGAAGACTTCCAAAAGTGTGATAACAGTTTGTTTTCAAGAGTGTGATCAGTTTTTCACATACATACATCAATCATGAGTTGCACAAGTCCATGGGATTGGAGTACGGACCAACGACCAAGTCAAAATCCGACTTCGATGGCCGAATATATGTCGAATTCCATACCTCAACAACAACAGTCAATAAGTGCAAGTCAATGGGCTTTGGTGTCGAATCAATATCAAAACATACGGAATCTTTTGGTAGCAAGAGGAGAAGGAAATGCAGCTACTAAAAAGACATGTCATGATCTGTTGAAGAAGAAATTCGAATCATTTCATTTCTTAGAGAATGAAACCCTAAATGATATAACTACTCGTTATTATCATTTGATGAGTGAAATGTATTATTTTGGTGTTCTTACATCTCAACAGGAAATGGTAGCGCGGTTTGCTGATGCTCTACCTCCAAAGTGGAGCCTATTCATTGAGCTTTTAAAGCATACGAGCGTTCTAGATGCTGTCAATGTTAATATCTATGAATTCATTCAGAAGTTGGAGTACAAGAACGAAGAGGAAATTCGGAAAGCTAAAAGGATTGCACCTACTCATAACACAGAAATGTATTTGCCGGGTTTTGGTCCTTCAGCTAGTTCTAGTTCCATTCAGCAACCGAAGCTTCAAACAGCGTTTGTATCAAATACAAGCTCATCTCCGTTTCCACAGTGGAATCAAAGTGCTTATATGTCCCAATCCATAACCCAACCACAAGCCCAAGTTTCCACAACACAACCTCAATTTGATCCAAGTGTCGATTGTGGTCCGCCCATACAGTTGGGAAACGGTGATCAAACAGGAACTGCGTTTCTTGCTGAAATTGTCAAGAATGTCAATGATGGTGAATCTTCGGAAAATGATGATAGTTCGGGATACAGTAGCAGTTCGGATGAAGAATCGAATTTGAATGAAAGAGCTGATTCTGAAGCTGATAATTTGTCGAATGATGCTAACAAGAAATCTGACTTGATCAAGAAAGCTAATGCTACATCAGAAGAAATGGAGAAGATTCTCACTGAAGATGGATCTTTTTCTTGTCAAACTGCCTTTATGGCAAATGTCTTAGCCTCTACGAGTCAGGTAAAATCTGAAACTCCTAGCATATGTAGTTAGTGTGCTAATATGAAACTTAAATGTGCTGAATTGAAACGTGAATCTGAAACGGTTCATAGTCACAATCAGAGTTTAGTAATTGAGCTGTCAAAGTGCAAAGAGGCAAACATGGCTTTAGTTCGAAATGAAAAGGAATTTAAATCTGTAATTGAAACCTTAAAGAAAAGTGTTTCCGAAGTGAACAAAGTTGTTTATCATAAACAAGTTAGTATTAACGATTACATTAACGTTGTTGAGGAAACCAAAAAGGAACTAGCCATTGCCAAATGCGAGCATGATGCTATCAAGAAAAAATTAGAGAGTTATTCTAACTCCCGATTTGTGCTCGATCACATCATTGACGTTCAACAGCAAAAAGGGAAAAGAAAAGGCGTAGGGTATAAGACGTGTCCACCCCCTTTGAAGAGGATATGCCTCGGTATGAACCCAATGTGCCTCTTGATTATGAGGAAGTTACTACTGGCCTAGGGTTCAAAGCGGACAATTCATCAGAGGGCTCATCTGATAACAAAGAAAAGTCATCATGTGCTTCAAATCAAAGTCCTCCAACCATTGAGGACTATGATTCTTCAGATGATGAATCAGATGTAAGTGACCAAGATGAATCACTTGATGAGACGAAAGGAGTAGAAATTCCAATTGAGAATCATATTCTGTGTGATCTTCCTACTCCTACTGTACAATCTGTTGCCAAGCAAGTGATAGATCCTGTCAAGAATGTCAAGGTTGACAAAGAATGTGTGTTTGGTGTTAAGAGCAATAACGTGTTGTATACTTTGGTCGGTGATGCTAAAATTTATTCGGACAATGATTTTCCAATTAAAAATGTCAATCCATCTTTGATTGATAAAGTTTTTGAAGACAACACGAATAAATTTTTGGGAAAGACCATCACCGGAGTTGTGGTAACACAATGTGATCCAATTCCAAAAGCTAAAATCAGGAAACAATTCGGAAATCAAAAATCACCGACAAAACAAAAACCTATTGCTGCTAAGGGCAAATAACCAGTTCAACGAGCTCAAAGGCCTAACGTTTCTAAATCAAAATTTGAAACAAAAGGAGCTCGTTATCAGAAGAAAAACAGTAATGTCAAATTTGTAGCATCAAAGGGTACGGATAAAATTGAGACTTTTGAAAACAAATCAAACACCGATTTTGTACAACAAGTCAAGATTTTGAAACGTAATAGTGATAATAATTACACCCAACACACAAACGGGTGTGATGAAAGAGCAAGTACCTCAGGTTCTACAGGTTCGACATCTGCTAGTCGATCAAATTCTCCTAAGTTTGTGGAAAGGAGAACGTGTTTCAAATGTGGGAAGTTTGGGCACATCATTAAAGACTGCACAAACTCGCCCAAACCAAATTTTGTTGAAAGAGCACCACCTGAAAAGGTTCACCCACAACATCGCCCCATTTCAGCAAAACATGATAAAAGAACTGTTAAGGAACAAGAAACGAAACAACGACGTCAAAACATCAAAGCTGTTGAAAAGGCTTTAAAATCTGAAGTCAAAGCGGTTAAAAGGAAACCTAGTTTCTCACAACCATTAAAACCAGAAACTGTACATAATACACAATCTGGTAAACAAAAACAAACTTGGAAACCTAAAACGGGTGAAAGTTCAGGGGGAGGTGCAGGGTTTGAAAATCATCAGGAAATTGAAATTACATTTCTTGATTCTCAGGGGCAACCCAAGTCAATGAAGGCTTGGGTCCCCCTCTCCAACTAATCTCTGAGTGAGTGTGCAGGAAGTTCCAGGAGGAACTATCGATAGTCGTAAGATTGTTGATAGTGGAATGTCCTTGCACAAGATAGGCGACAAAAGAAATTGTTGCCTTTGATGGAGAGAAGAAGAAGAGGGAAACATAATTGTCTGTTGAAAGAATTTGACAACTTCGACACAATGAAAATCATTTCAAATTGTGATTGTTAAAGGCATTGATCGGGTCCCAGGGGTAGATTCAAATCAAAATGTATGCACCTGCAGCACATCTGAAGTTCACAATCGACAAGATGAACGTGCAGTGTACATTTCTTCGCAGTGTGATTGAAGAAAATGTGTTTGTTGAACAAACCAACCAGGTGTGCGGATGCCTTGGCGTGGATTGAACAACGACACACTACTTCTGAAGGAGAAAGACAAAGACCTTCGCTGGTACAATTGGAAGACCACCCGGACCCAAAGGTTTATGATCTTGTTGCTGTGAAGAGATTTCTCAGTAGCTACAAAAATCGGCTTTGAAATCCACACCGGGTGGATGTCCAGTTTGGGAGAGTGCTCAGATTCCTTGCAATGCACGAAGCAGTTGCAGGATACGGTTTTAAATTTCTAATCTCTCCTATACTTGTCGATTTTTAAGCTGCTTTATGAATTATTATCATCTTGTACATCACTCCTTGACCAGACAAGTTGAACTCGAATATCACCTCACACGTGATTGTTTCACTATGAAACTCGTCAATGTTGTCATGGTCCACACCGCTTACCGACGTGCAAACTGATTTTTCCAAAATTCGATAAATCATTTCTGATTAAAATTAATTTTGGTAAACGACATTGAGGTAAAACATGAGTTAATCCGACATCGGAAAATCATTTTTGTAAATATTTGTTTGTGTTTTCTTAATTTATCTTAGTTTGTTGATTTTAGGGGGAGTAAATCCAAAATTTAAAAAATCCAAAAACATCGAAAAATTTGAAAACACAAAAACAATAGAAAAACAAAAATGAGTTTCCTGGCGAGAAAAAGAGAAATTGATAGTAAATCAGTGGTCTGTCGAAACCTCTTCGAACTGAACTTAAAATGAAAAATGTTAAGCAGCTCTATATAAGATGCATCGGTAGGCTCACAATCATTTTAAAGTGTGCAGGGTGATATAAACCTTAATCGACTGAAGACTGTGTGGGAACCACTCATTGGCATATGGTCTTGGTACCGAAATGTCGTTTGAGAGATTGTCGAGGTTCTGAGATATTCGGTCTTTATGCTGCTTATCATCTGGGTATTATGGTTGTATCTTTTACCGAAAAATAACGGGGACGCAAGTCTAGATCTTCCATGATACTATACATACGTGTACATATTGCATACAACCTCAATAAGTGATCAACAATCACATGTCCCTCAAATAAGTGATAAAATATCACATTTATCTGGGAGTCAAGTCCGTCTCTCTGCTGTACGAAAGTACTGACCTGTTCACGGACTTGCTCCTGTGCCCTCATGCATCGAAAATCAAGTTCCTCATCAATAAGTGATTCTATCACATAGGGATTGTTTTCAAACCGAAAATAAGTGAGTTTCTCACATTTTCATATACGTCAAAACAAATGATAATCGGTATACTCACCGGTAAGATGAATTCTCGTGCATACCTTGATACGGGAATGTGTCGTGTGTGGATGAACACCGGTCGGAAAGTATAAATCATACCTTAACGTATCCCCTCGCCATGATTACATTTGATAAGTTGAGTTTATGTGGACAACAATACCGATAATCATTATAGGATGCTTATTTTAATGTTAACTAATTGAACAACAAGAGTGTTTTGACATGACCGTACACTAATATGATTCTCTTACCCTCGAAACTCGCAAAAAGAATGTCTGTAAATATTTATTTACTGTACTTCGCTTCTGCATCTTCTGTATATATTTATTTATTGTTTTCCGTCTTTACTTTTGAAAAATCAAAATTCCAAAAAGATTTTAGGTGTATTTTAATATAAACTTTATAAAATCCAAAAATATTTCGCTTCTAGTTTATTTTTGATTGACCGATGTTGGAACTTGAGTCTATCCTACCCAAAATCCTGATTGTAAGCCGGAAAACAATTGCACCTTCATAAACAGTCGAAGTTAACAGATTTTGAAAGTTAAAGGATTAAAATTGATCATTTTCTAAACTTTCAAACTGTTGTCGGTCGGTAGTTGATTGTAAAATGGTCACATGTGTCGTTTGTTTATGGAAACTATATTCCAAGCAGTTGTTCTCATTATGCGTTTAGATTTCTTGCATGTGCAGATGCTATAGGCGAGGAGAACATGTTCGATAACAAGCTTCGAAATGAAGACACAACGTGAAGGCACTCAAAGATAATGATGATAGAGTTGCCGCTGACCACTCATCAACACCACAAGGATCTGAAGAATTAAAGATCAAAAGATTCACGAGCATAACTCAATGGAGATTTCATTCTAAGGGGGAGTTTGTTAACACACTTCCTACATGAAAAGGGGAGTTTGTTGATACACTTTCTTCTTACGAAGCGTGAAGACTTTGAAGATCCTCCGACATGAAAGACACAGAAAACGAACAATCACAGAAGACGAACCATCACGAGTAGCGTCCAAGGGGGAGTTTGTTGATACACTTTGTGTGGACGCGACTCGGCTCGGTTCAACTCGGCTCGGTCGACTTGGTTTCGACACGGTTAGGTCCGGTTCAAGCCCGACGTCACGACATTCCACCGTCGTGCGCCCCAGAGTTCGACACGCGAAGCACGGAGAGCCGCGACCTTTCCCGCCGACACATCACCATGACATCACCTTAGTGATGTCATGATGATGTCACACATTTTGTCATGTAGTGTAAATTGTGAATTTGTGAATACATGTGACGAAGCACAATGTGTTTCGTCACCTTTGTAGTGGGCATAGCCCTGTTTCGTCGCGTGTTGGGCTTCTTCAGGCCCAATCTTTGGCCCAAAGGTGTTTCGTCGAGTGCTTTTTTGTTTCGTCATGTTCTATGTCTGTTTTAGTATATATATAGCTCTCATAGTTTCTGTGTGAAACTTGGACGAGTGACGAGAACTGAGACTTTGAGATAGAGTCTTTAAACATTGTTTGTATATGTTTCTGGTTGTACTCATCCCTAATCAATAGATATTGAATCTTTTGGTTACGCGTGTGTGTTACACTTTGTTTGGTTTGCACCGTCACGGGGATTCCGCACCCGTTACCGTGTTTGTGATAAACAAGGATAGGTTTACGTTATCGATCCACCGGAAAAACGGGACCTACATTATATCATAACAATAAAAGGCTATTTTTATGGAAACTTGTGTCTATTAATTATTCAAAATTGGCAGTTACATCATTGTATCCACGATTAATTCATCCGAAGTTGGAAACATAAAACAAATTGATCATTTTTAACATTGTGTTTTATCAGTTTACGGTTTCTTCACACCGGGTTATATCAATTTTCACAAATCAACACACCCCTCATATATTCATATATTTCGAAACATAAAACACATTCATTATTTCTTGACATTGTGTTTTATCAGTTCATGATTTCTTCACATTGTGTTATACCAATTTTCATAATTAAACACAACCCTAACTCATAAAACACAATAGTGTCTGAATTGTACAATATAAAACATGCAGATACTATATAAAACACACTATTGTCTGAATTACTTAAATCGTAATTTTTTAAATATGTAGCAATATGGTACTTATATTAAAGTTAAAAAAACGCTCATTATTATGTTATATTTTTTTAAAAAACAAATTATGTATAAAAAGTTATTGACGTTTTAAAAATATGGGGGAAGTTGCATGTGAGTTGCATGTGATTCCTAAATTTAAGGCATACAAAATTTACTTTTATACTCTTAATTCAATAAATCAATCAATTTAATTGAAACAAATATTACAATTTTGCCACTCATTTAAAATTGTCATGTGTTCCAAAGAGTTTTATTATAAATATAGATATAAATTCAAATGATAATGAATAATAGTTTTACTTTATTTAATAATATTTAGTTTTTAAAACTTTTTTATTATTTTAAAAAGTTTTTTTATTATATTTATTTTTAAACTTAAACCTATTTTTACTTTTTGTTTTAACTTTTAGTTATCTCCTTTTTTAATATTCTTGACATCATCCTAATAAAAGCGATACATCTATTTATAACACTGTTTAGTTTTCTTTATATATAAATAAATTGGCACCAATTACCCTTTTTGGTTAAACATATTTTGATTTTTGATTTTAACTTTTAATGACTTCCATTTTTTAATATTACTGATAACATCTGAACAACATTGATACTTGTACCTATAATATTCGTTTAGTTTTTTTATTTTCTTTCTTTTTTAATTAAATCACGTCAATTACCCTTTTTGTTTTTGAATATAGTATAACACTTTATAAAATTTCGATTATATTATCGCGATATACTTATTATTATTACGTACAATTTGGTAAAACTTCTATTCAAAACAAATCAAATATAGTTGTTTATTGTTGGTGCACCTGTGTCTGTAGCTTGTAGTTATTTGTAATGTTTATCTTTCGGTCTTTGTATAAAAGCTTAAATTTGTGTATATTTGATTTTGTGTTTGTTGACTAAAGTCAAACAACCTCCTCCTGTCGTTTAACTTGGCCCAATTGTGACAACCCGAGATTTCAAAGTCCTTCCTCTACGCATTATTTGTTTCACAATCTTGTTTTCATAATTTGTTTTGCGTTGTAACTGTGCATGATTGATGAATAATTGAATTACTCTTGTGTATGGTTATTTATTAATTAACTTAATACTAGTTTATGCTTTATAACCTCATAACTTAAGTCAAACTCTCCTCACGAAGTATAGAACCTTCGTCGCCATTCCCCCTTGACGAAACTGTGGATCTTCGTCATCATCATCATCATGCGACGAAGCTTGGACCTTCGTCATCAACATCTCGACGAAGTATACTTCTTCGTCGAGAGCATTCTTCGCCGAGATGGGCCTTCGGCCTAATTGAAACCAGGCCTGTTCGCATCTTATAACATACATCTATACGTAAAAAACCTAAGGACTTCATCAAACCCTACCACTCCTCCTTCTCTCTCTCGGCCGACGGTGTTCTAGTGCATTCGTCGAAGCCTCAATTCTTCGAGCATCATCTCCTTCTCTGATTCTATTATGCAACCTTAACACTCTCGGTTAGTGTAGTTCATCGCTAGACTGATTCGTGTCTTCGTTAGGATTAACTTTGTGTACTTGTATGCTAAAGTTCATTAGTATGAGATCTAAGTATGATTATGGGACTTGTTTGTGATTGGGTGTCGCATAATGATTTGTTAAATAGATGATTAAAGCCAACTGTATTTCACTATGAGAGAGTTACTGGTGATGTTAATTGAAAGTTATGGTTTCAAGACGTTGATGTCTATTGATGAGGGGATTCACGAATGAGTTTTTATGATAAACAAAACGTGATGTGCCATAATTGATTTGATACTGGGTGATTGATGATGTTAATTTGTATGATGATTGATGACGTTAAATGCTAAGGTAATTAGGGTTAGCAGGAATCACGACGATCTGTTAAGGATCAGCGAAAAGGATTCCTGGCGAAGAAATCAAGTTGACGAACAATGATTCTTCGTCGACTGGTCTCTGGCGAACAATTGAGGGTTCTTCGCCGCCAACACTTATTGACGAAGTTTGAATCATCGCCGTGAAGGATTCTTCGCCGTGGAGGATTCTTCGCTGTAGAGCATCCCACGAAGAATGGACTCTTCATGGAGATGCTGTTAGTAAACAAACAGAACTGTTGTAACAATTTATACAGCTTATGATTTGTATGAGATTTGAATGATTGTTATCTGTTATGTGATGATCTTTGTTATGAATGCACACTGTGATTATACGTGAATAATACATGAACACCATAGGCTTTGACTGATTAAGTGTGAACAAGTAACTAGTCATACCTAGCAAACCAAGGTGAGTTCACTTCTCTCAAAACAAGCATGTGTCCGATGGGGACAATTAAACAGACAAACAAATAACGGATTTTCATAAACCCACATCCTTGTAGGGGATGTGAGGCGGTTTTCACAAACCCATATCCTTGTAGGGGATATGAGGCAGTTTTTTCAGTAAATGTTGATGTTGGATAATACACTCGCTTTCTATCACTTAAGTCCCATCATACTACCGGTTTAGTTGCTTGTAGGGCAACGGGGTTATTAGTTGATAGCGCTATTAGGTTTGGCACCCTCACGACGTACCTGGATAGGACGGGCGTGAACTAATAACTTTAAAATCATGACCAATGTTTGATAGAGCATTGGAGTAGGGCAAAAAGGAGCCGTCTGCGGTATTGAGTTATTATCAACATAACTCAATACTTGGTAACAAACGGTTAAACGAATTGTGAACTCACCAGCGTTGTCTGATACACTTTTCTGCATGCTTGCAGGTCCTTAGGTACATTGTTATGGAACTTGCTGTCTGGGAAACTGGAGTGGTCATGGGTCGTGGCATTTGGAACGCTTCTTGATGTTGCATTGTTTTAAACTTTTTCTTTTAAACTTATCAAACAAACTATTATGCTTCTGCCGAACATGTTGATTTTCTAACTGGTGTTTGAATTATACAATTTCATTTAATGGGAAATTTTATTTTATTTATGTATATATGGTTCAATGTGATTAGTGGCTAGATTCTGGTACGTCACACGCCTCGCGGGGGTTTCCGTTTGTGGTATTTTTGGGGGTGTGACAGTTTAGTATCAGAGCCAGGGCCGGATCGGTGGTGCCAGGTCTTGCGAGGACGCTGGACCCCTAAGGGGGGTGGATTGTGATATCCCACATCGGTTGTGAAGGGGAACAAAGGCTTCCTTATATGGGGCTGGATACATTCACCATCGTGACGCGTTTTAAAACCGTGAGGAGCGGACGCTGAGCGCGTGCGGGCTGCCAAAGCGGACAATATCATGGTGCGGTTACGTTGGGCTGTGACAGCTGGTATCAGAGCATTCTTCGCCGAGATGGGCCTTCGGCCCAATTGAAACCAGGCCTGTTCGTAACTTATAACATACATCTATACGTAAAAACCTAAGGACTTCATCAAACCCTACCACTCCTCCCTCTCTCTATCTCTCGGCCGACGGTGTTCTAGTGCGTTCGTCGAAGCCTCAATTCTTCGAGCATCATCTCCTTCTCTGATTCTATTATGCAACCTTAACACTCTCGGTTAGTGTAGTTCATCGCTAGACTGATTCGTGTCTTTGTTATGATTAACTTTGTGTACTTGTATGCTAAAGTTCATTAGTATGAGATCTAGGTATGATTATGGGACTTGTTTGTGATTGGGTGTTGCATGATGATTTGTTAAATAGATTATTAGAGCCAACTGTATTTCACTATGAGAGAGTTACTGGTGATGTTAATCGAAAGTTACAGTTTTAAGACGTTGATGTCTGTTGATGAGGGGATTCACGAATGAGTTTTTATGATAAACAAACCGTGATGTGCCATAATTGATTTAATACTGATTGATTGATGATGTTAATTTGTATGATGATTGATGACGTTAAATGCTAAGGTAATTAGGGTTAGCAGGAATCACGACGATCTGTTAAGGATCAGCGAAAAGGATTCCCGACGAAGAACCCAAGTTGACGAACAATGATTCTTCGTCGACTGGTCTCTGGCGAACAATTGAGGGTTCTTCGCTGCCATCACTTATTGACGAAGTTTGAATCTTCGCCGTGAAGGATTCTTCGCCGTGGATGATTCTTCCCCGTGGAGAATTCTTCGCCGTAGAGCATCCCACAAAGAATGGACTCTTCGTGGAGATACTGTTAGCAAACAAACAGAACTGTTGTAACAATTTATGCAGCTTATGATTTGTATGATATTTGAATGATTGTTATATGTTATGTGATGATCTTTGTTATGAATGCACACTATGATTATACGTGAACATTGTGAATGTAAACTGATTACGTGTACATGAACACCATAGGCTTTGACTGATTAAATGTGAAAAAGTAACTAGTCATACCGAGCAAACCAAGGTGAGTTCACTTCTCTCAAAACAAGCATGTGTCCGGTGGGGACAATCAAACAGACAAACAAATAACGGATTTTCATAAACCCACATCCTTGTAGCGGATGTGAGGCGGTTTTCACAAACCCATATCCTTGTAGGGGATATGAGGTAGTTTTTTAGTAAATGTTGATGTTGGATAATACACTCACTTTCTATCACTTAAGTCCCATCATACTACCGATTTAGTTGCTTGTAGGGCAACGGGGTTATTAGTTGATAGCGCTGTTAGTTTTGGCACCCTCACGACGTACCTGGATAGGACGGGCCTAAACTAATAACTTTAAAATCATGACCAATGTTTGATAGAGCATTGGAGAAGGGCAAAAAGGAGCCGTCTGCGGTATCGAGTTATTATCTACATAACATAACATAAGTCAATACTTGGTAATAAACGGTTAAACGAACTGTGCACTCACCAGTGTTGTCTGATACACTTTTCTGCATGCTTGCAGGTCCCTAGGTACACTGTCATGGAACTTGCTGTCTGGGAAGCTGGAGTGGTCATGGGTCGTGGCATTTGGAACGCTTCTCGATGTTGCATTGTTTTGAACATTTTCTTTTAAACTTATCGAACAAACTATTATGCTTCCGCTGAACATGTTATTTTCTAACTGAAGTTTGAATTATACAATTTCATTTAATGGGAAGTTTTATTTTATTTATGTATATATGGTTCAATGTGATTAGTGGCTAGATTCTGGTACGTCACACGCCTCGCGGGGGTTTCTGCTTGTGGTATTTTTGGGGGTTAACACCAATAGTTCCAAACGGTATACTAGATTGCAAACAGCACTACTTGTTGTTTACTTGATGATGTCGTTTGGCTATAACCAAACGATATGATGTGGACGTTTAGGTACATGCCAAACAACATGGTGTATCATATAGTCTTTGGTCCAAATGACATGGCTTGTCGTTTGGACATAGACAAATGCCGTTTGTTGAACTGTTGTATTTGAGTATAAGTACAACAGTTGTCATTTCAAAATGTTTTACACAGAGTATTGGGAGCTTTAAGTGTGTAATTGTAACAAAACTCTATGGAATGAATATATGGAAGTTTATTGAGTATATCCTTGTGTTTAATGATTGTTTTATGTTTGTTTTGGTGTTATAATTTTGATTCTGCACTCGTTATTTCATTTACAATAGAAATCATCATTGTTCAAGTTCGAAATTTGGACCTACGTATTTATCATCACAAACCGAACATATGAATAGTAGTTTTACTTTTTTAATATTATATAGTTTTAAGAAATTTATTATTTTTAATAGTTTTTTTTATAGTATTTACTTTTAACCTTAAATGGATTTTCATTTTTGATTATAACTTCTAAAGTTTTTCTCATTTTAAGTAGTTTTTAAAATGACGTAAATTACCATTTTTGGTTTTTTAAGATAATATAAAACTTTATAAAATTCTGAATGTACCGTCACGATTTGCTTATTATAAAAATAAAAAATATATATTTTAAAAGAAGTAAAACAACTAATGTTATGTTCGGTTTTTGATGATAAATAAATTATATTTGACATATTTGAATAGAATTTTTATATAATCATAGATAATAATAAGTACATGACAACATTATATTCGGAATTTTATAAGCGATATATTTTATTGTATTTACTTTTAATCTTATACATATTTCTATCTTTTATTTTAACTTTTAATGAAATTCTAATTTTAATTTGATTTAGTCTCGTTTTTCTATAAATGATGTCATTTGCCCTTTTGGTTTTTTTAATATAATATAACACATTGTAAAATCTCAAATATACCACCGCAATATGCTTATAATTTATTGTTATTTACGATTTGATAAAAGTTCTATTCGATTGGGTCAAATATATTTGATTTTTTATCGTCACAAAACATATGAATAGTAGTTTACTTTTTTAATAATATATATATATATATATATATATGTATATATATATTATAACTTTTTTATTATTTTAAGAGAAAATTTCTTTTTTTGTCCTTTTATTTACACTGAATTTTGAAACGTGCCCTTTAAAAGTTTTAGTTTCAATTTATGTCCAAAAAACACATGTTTTATATCACTTTATGTCCTTTACACCAAACTGAGTTAATTTACTCAGTTAGGTTTATTTAATGCAAGGATATTATTGGTATTTCCTATTAGTTATTAGGGGTGAGCAAGTTTAGGTCCGGACCGAAAATAACCGAGAACCGAACCGAAAATATACCCAACCCGACCCAAACCCAAGTACCTAGGTACTTAGATCGGTTCCATTTTTTCTTATAAAATAGGGTCGGGTCGGTTCTCGGTTCTTTTCATGGTGAAACCCAACTTGTACCTATAAACCGGAACCGACCCTATATTTGGGGTAGTGAATCGGTTCTGTATTTTATGTTTGATCGGTTCTCGGGTCGGGTCGGGTAATGGTCGGGTCGGGTCGGGTTTTTCCTTTTGCTCACCCCTATTAGTTATTTTGTTTTTAAAAATATTTCAATACAATTAAATGAAGTACAAGAGTGAGTAACCTACCTACCAAGTAAATCACATTATCAGAATCATAAGATCGACTTGAACATTTGTTCCACTTTGATGGGCAAACTACTACTGCAAGACAATACTGATCATCTTCCTTAATGAACCCTAATTTCAAAACACCATTAACCAGATCTCCATTGCTCCTATTCATCATCTCCGTTAACTGCCTTATTCTCCTCTTCTACACCTTCGCCTCTTCTCCCCCAAATCAACTCATTCCAAACCCTAACCCTAACCCTAACCCTATCATTCACTATCCATTCGTCAATTCACTGTTTGCTGGAAAATCGTGAGGGAAGACTTTTACGAAACAAGTTTACAGATCGGAAATCAAAAAAAAGAAAGGGCGGTTGTTCTTACCGGAGACATCACAGCTGCCGTTGTTTGCGGGAAAATCGTCGCCTATCTCTCTCTCTCTCTCCGACACCTATCTTCTCCGTCTCTCCCTCTATCGGTTTCAGATGTGTGTGGAAGATGGTGGAAGGAGAGAAGGTGTTAGGTGAGTGTGGTCTGCTGGTAACCGACCGGAAAAACGACCAGAATATACTCTGGCGACCGGAGAAAATGAGAGAGGAGGCAGTGTGTCGGCTGTAAGTTTTTGGATAGGGTTTGATTCCTTTTTAAACTTTCTGTTCCTTGTTCACATGTTTTACTAATAGAGAAACAAAACTGAAAATTTTGTTGCCGGAAATGAAGAGCCCGCCGGAGAAGATGACCAGAGTCGGAGAAGATGACCGGAAAACATGGGGTGTGGGAAAGATGAAGCCTTGAAAATTTGTAAAGTGGGCCCACCTTTAATTGTTTTTATTTATTTTTAAAAACAAAATAACTAATATGAAATACCAATAATACCCTTGCATTAAATAAAACTAACTGAGTAATTTAACTCAGTTTGGTGTAAAAGACTTAACGTGATATAAAATATGTGATTTAAGGACATAAATTGAAACTAAAACTTTTAAAGGGCACGTTTCAAAATTCAGTGTAAACATAAAGGACAAAAAGTGAAATTTACGCTTATTTTAATATTTAATTTAAAACTTCAAGTATATTTTCATTTTTATTTGACTTCTAATGATTTTTTTTTTTCTAATATTACCAATACTATCCGATTTGAACATCGGTAACTATACCTATAACCTTAGTTTGGTGTTTATTTTATTATAAAAGATTACGTCAATTACCCTTTTTATTTTTTATTAATATAATATAACGCATTATAAAATACCAAATATATCATGCTTATTATTATCTATGATTCGATAAAAGTTCTGTTTGAATAGGTAAGATATAGTTGATATCTTTTATAGGTCAAGAGTGGGAGTTGGCTAGAAAGTCTAAGTTTCCTAAAAAGTCTAGGAAACAATAGGGAGTTCACATGTGGCTTTTAGTTTTTTTATTCAAAAGGGCATAATGGTAATTTGATTATTTATTTAATTTTGGAATATTATATATCCTAAACTAACTATCAAGATATTTATGGAAATGTATATCTCTTTGACAATTTCAACTCATTACGATTTCAAAAGGGCAATTACTTTAAATAACGAAGTTCAAATCATTAACAATTTCTTCACGTTTTGTTTTACCAGTTACTGGGTTTATCACAATGTGTTTTAGCAGTTACTGTTTCGTCACAATGTGTTTTATGTTGATATGATTTTTGGCATTCTTGATGTTGTGTTTTATCAGTTACTAATTCATGTTGTGTTTTATCAGTTACTAGTTACTGGTTTCATCACAATGTGTTTTAAATTACGAAGTTCAAATCATTAACAATTTCTTCACGTGGTGTTTTATCAGTTACTGTTTCATCACAATGTTTTCTATTATTTACTGGCTGATGTGATTCTGGCATTCTTGATGTTGTGTTCTATCAGTTCTGGTTTCATCACAATGTGTTTTAGCAGTTACTGGTTTTAGTTACTGTTTCATCACAATGTGTTTTATCAATTACTTGTTGATATGATTTTTAGCATTGTTGATGTTGAGTTTTATCAATTACTGGTTTCATCACAATGTGTTATACCAATTATGATTCATAAATGTCATGTTCTTTTGTATTTTATCTACTATTTCATCACAATGTGTTTTGTTAGTTACTGGTTTCATCACAATGTGTTTTATCAGTTATTGGTTCCAGTTTCATCACAATGTGTTTTATCTGTTACTAGTTGATATGATTTTGGCACCCTTGATGTTGTGTTTTAGCAGTCAGTCACTAGTTCGTCACATTGTGTTTTATCGCTAAAACACACTACTATGAACACATATAGATCTTATTTATCGTTTGTTTTTTGTATGATTTGGTGTTTTCAAATGTGAGGGATTAGAGAAAGAAAAAAAATTGCGACATTTTTGGAGGTGGTTTTATGATTGGTAGTTATTTCCTTATTTAAAACAACTTAAATGACATAGTTATCCCCAATCAATTAAATTAGACTATTTTAAAGACACGTATATTACCAAATTGCCACAAAAATGATCTCAACCATTAAACACACTCATCTGATGGCCCAGATCGCTTCCTACACTTTCTAGGAAAAACACTCTTTCCGCAGGATCCCCATTCTATAGGTCAAATATAGTTGATATTTTTTATAGTCACATACTAAACATGTATAGACAAAACGAAATTGGTACCATACTGTATGCGTTTTATGGTTTTTATGATGTAGCAATCTATATTTCGTTGAACACAGAGTTGTATTTGCAACTAAGTATTTTCTGGTATCTTAAGTTGTATAGACCAGACCGGTAACATACCACCAAACAATACCATTATCGATATGAGTATCTGTATTGATGATTTTCAATCAATGTAAAATATGTACCGATTATTTTACCGCATTTGAATATGATACTTGTTGCATAATAAACCAAACTGATATTAACCAAAGCTCGTCGCGAAGCGTGAGAAAATCCCACTATAATATAATATAATATAATATAATATAATATAATATAATATAATATAATATAATATAATATAATATAATATAATATAATATAATATAATATAATATAATATAATATAATATAATATAATATAATATAATATAATATAATATAATATAATATAATATAATATAATATAATATAATATAATATAATATAATATAATATAATATAATATAATATAATATAATATAATATAATATAATATAATATAATATAATATAATATAAAGTAATGTGATGTGAGAGTGGGGATCATACGGAAAGTGTGTTTTCCTAGAAAGTCTAGGAAGCGTTCTGGCCATCCAACGGGTGTGTTTAATGGTTAAGAATTTAAGATCATCTTGTTGGCATTTTGGTATTATATGTTTCTTGAAAATAGGATTATTTAATTAATCAGGGGTAGATATGTCATTTAGCTTGTTTTAAATATGGAAATAATTGTCATTCCATAACCACCCCACATTTCACGCGATTCTCTCTCTCTCTCTCTCTCTCTCTCTCTCTCTCTTCCTTCTATCCTTCATGAAGAAACACATCAAGAAATAACATCGTATTAATCTGCTTGCTAATCTGCTTACTGTTAAAACACAGCGTCAAGGAATCCTCCAGCATTAACAGCATGGATGGTAAAACACAGCGTATGAATCTGCTTGCTGTTAAAACACAATTGTATGAATCTGAATGCTAAAACACAACTGTATGAATCTGCTTGCTGTTAAAACACAACTGTATGAATCTGAATGCTAAAACACAACTGTATGAATCCGCTTGCTGTTAAAACACAGCTGTATGAATTTGCTTGTTGTTAAAACACAACTGTATGAATCTGCTTGCTGTTAAAACAGAACTGTATGAATCTGAATGCTAAAACACAACTGTATGAATCTGAATGCTAAAACACAACTGTATGAATCTGCTTGCTGTTAAAACAAAACTGTATGAATCCGAATGCTAAAACACAACTGTATGAATCTGCTTGCTGCTAAAACACAACTGTGTTAATTTGCTTGCTGTTAAAACACATCGTCAAGAAAACGGAGATGGTACGAACAGTATTTGAATGGTGATGTTGAACTCGGAGATGGTGGAGATGGAGAAGTGTTTGATGATGACGAAGACGAAGAAGGAGAAGGTTGTGAAATACAAAAAATCTTGGAGAAACAGTTTCCATAATTATAGGCATTGTTAGTTAATGAGAGATAAAATTCCAAAAATAAAATAAAATATCAAATTACACAAGTGTTATTTTAGTTAAAATCTCTCAATGCCACATGTCACATTCTTATTGCTTCCTAGACTTTCTAGAAAAAACACACTTTATACCCAACTCCTCCTCTGTGATGTGATGTGTTACGATGTGATGTGATACGATATAATATACAGTAAAGTTTAAAAGTGATTTTCTAGTAAAGTTTAAAAGTGATTTTCTGGTTTCTCTCTGCTATTAAATGATAATAATTTCAACTAGTTAAATTAAACTATAAATATATAAAATATATAGTAGTATCTTTTTACTTTAATAATTTATTAAAATTACTCAACCATAAAATTTCTATAATGTTTGTTTTTAAAATATAGTTTTATAATTTATAAATTTTTATTATTATTATTTATAATTGTTAAATCTTTGTTATTTTTTTTTTCATCAATGGCTATAACATCTAACATACAAAATTTTCACATAAACTAATTATTTTAACAAATTTATTTATTTAACTCATGTAATACATTGGATTTTTAATCTAGTCATATATATGTATTATTATTTTTTACCATATTTTTTTCATTTAAGAAATATTTAATTAGCTTTTCCACTTTTGCTAAAATTTCTCATCTCCAATATAGCTTTCTGTAACCGGAGTAATGGCTTTTCCACGTTTTCAATATCTAACCCAACAAAAGTTTCCACAAGATCAACGATGGATGAATACGCTGAGCTGGATAATTATCCCGGGTACCAGCCTTATGTTATTCGGGTCTGTCATAAAGTACCTTAAAAAAATTCTCTATATAATAGCATTCAAACCCCCACAGCCAGATACACTGTATCTCCTTCTAGGGTTTGTTGAATCTTCTTGAAGCTTCTCCAATGGCGTCTCCATCAGCCAAGAGGTTTTGCCTTCATTGTGAGAAATCTTCCTCCAAACCCTTGAGAAACGGCTGGGATCTAAGCACCGGAAAGTTTGCTCAACTTTGCAAACGTTGCTAGTAAGTTCATTCGGATTTATCGCTAATAATCCATGCAGATTGCATCTAAGTTAGTTAGTCGTATGATTCTTTGTAGAAACTTTGCGATTTGATGTTGTTAATTACAGTAGTTGTTCTGGAGTTTTAAGTTTTTTTGAGTTGATATTTTATGTATACATTCGCCCAGGCTGATACTCAATAAAACTAAAATGTTTTTAAGTTTTTCAAGCAATTCATGTTGCTTGTAATTATCTACACTAATTTTCAGTTCTGTGCATAAGATTGGTGAGTTGGTGGGCATAATTAATCTTGTGAAATATGCAAACCTTAACGAGTTGATTTGGTAGACCTATTTTCTAATCTAGTTTGTATCTTGGATTCATAAAGTTCTATTTGTATGATTCTTCGTAGAAACTTATTTGTTGTAGTTGATTAATAGTTCTGGAGTTCTATAACTTGTTTTTACTTGTGATTATACATTTGCTCAAGTTGAAACTCAATGGAACAACAAGGGTTTTTAACAGTGGCGGACCTAGCCTATTAATTTAGGGGTATCCCAAAAACAATTTATCTAGCAATCATACAATAACAAAAAAAAAGAAATTTGTTTTGGAGCTTGGGCTATGTTTATCAATTGAGCGTCTTTACTTCAATTATATTATACTTATTTGTGCTTAATTATTATACAAGTTTGGTGTTGTAAAAGGTTTGTGCTTATAAAATTTTGAATTTTAATAAAATAAAGTATCCTATTTTTAGGGGTATCCCCGTATTTGTTTAAGGGTATCTTTTATATAAAACCGAAAAAATTACACTACGAAAATGGTGTTGAGCCGTAGCCCCTGATACCCCACATTATATTATAAGTCCACCACTGGCTTTTAATACAATTCACCCAATTTTGTATATGATTATATCAGACATATGAGATCTCAAACTGAATATGAGTTTGCCTGCATAGCTAGATTTCAGTTTTGTGCAAAATTAGATGTGTGGATTGATGGGCATAATCTTGTGATATCATAGCCATATTGATTTATTAGAACGGTTTTCTAATCCAGTTTGTATCTTGGATTCCTGCAGTTCTATTTATGAGTCTGGGCGATTCTGCGAAACATTTCACAAACAAGAACATGATTGGAAGCAGTGCCAGTATTGTAGCAAGGTGAGTAAAGTTGTTAATTTTGATGTAGAAAATATGTATGTTAAAGGATGCACACATGATTTCTTCGTCTTATTGTATGGGATATATATGTTGTGTTCCATAATCTTTGCAGCCAGTCCATTGTTCATGTCTTGTTTCATTTAGCGAGTGGTGTATGCTTGAGGGTACTGGTGGGCAACAGATGATATGTATGGAATGCTCAAATATGACTTCTTACATGGTAAGATGGAAGTTTGTACTAAAAAGATCGCCTTTCATGTTTTTTGTATTTTGATTATACTAACTTCATAGATTACAAACTTCTTAGGCACGAAATTTCAGCAATGTGATGGATGTTGCTGATGGAATAAAGACACTACGAATCTGTAGGACGTATCCGTCAATTTATATCTTGCTTCATTGATGTTTTGACTATTCTAGCCTACATGTTGTTCTTAACCACAACATAGCCCAAAAAGTGCAATTGTTCCGATGTTTGAGAAACTTCTAACTGCTGGCGATATAGACAACAAGGATGGCGGCATCGTCATTCCTAAAAAACATGCTGAGGTGAGCGCTAGCGTTTATTTAATATCTACCTAACCATATATTAGATGCAAGGATTTGATAATCTTAATGCATGCGAACACCTCAGGCCTATTTACCCGATGTTTCTGATCATGACGGGATCCAGTTATATGTTTTTGATGATAAAGATATTAAAGAATGGTTTCCGCGCTTACGTTTTTGGCTCAACAAGATGTATGTACTAGATGGCCTCAGAGAGTATATGCTTTCACACAAACTACAAAGAGGGGATACATGTATTCTTTTATTAATTCAAATTTGATTCTTCCCTGACCTTGTTTTTGTGTATTATCAATCTAAGTACAAGTAACTGTTCTTTCAGTGATATTTTCTCGGGTGATACCTGAGGGACCATATGTCATGGGATTTACAAAGGCTCCTACCAAGAAACCATCTCTTAAGGTAATATGTGTATCTATTTCTTTAGATTAATTCCCATATATATGTGTCTAACCAAGCTCAACTAGTTGCAGATTTTGAACTTAAGATTCCATCAAAACTTATGATGAGTGTTTACTATGTATCCAAACAGTTGCCATATATTTTGAAGTGATCATGAACCCGTTCTAAAAAAATGAACCATTCCTTAAACATAACTTAATTACCTGTTTTTGTCTATGCATTGATTATTAATTTATGTGCTAAACATTTTGCAGGCATCAACCCGACGTCGAAAGTAGCCGGCTTCTCTATGTGGATGAGAGTCTATTGTTGTAAAGAAACGGCAATATCTTTACATTTATTGGGATCTTGTTATCTTCTGTTGCAGCTAGAGTTACAGTTTTAAACTTTTAAATGCTTTGTGGTTCTTATTGTTGTGATAGACACAGACACTGCTTTGTGGTTGTTATTGTTGTGATGGTCAAAAACTGAATATTGTCTGTAATGTTTTATGTTGTGTGTTCTATTTTCGGTATGGAGAACTTATTTGGAACTTTTACATAAGCATTAGTTTGTTATACATGATAAAAATGATGCCTGCTGCTTTTAATACCTTTTCTGGTATCCTGCTCATGTAAATTAGTCAGGTATTCACCCAAACAATGAAGATTCCAAGAGCCCATTGAGGTGCTGCTACGGTAAATAGCTAGAGATTGTGCTCCTATTTGCCGGATGTGTTTTATTTATAACTGCATTATTGTTTTGGTTTTCAATTAACAGTACTCTTTGAATATGTTAGAGATTTTTGCAGATATAATGCTATTTTGGAAAAAAAATTTCACAACCAATGCCATGTTCAAAAAGATTTCACAAATGGTGCTATCTCCATTCATAATGGCGACTTTTGTGTTCTAGTAGGGTATGGCAGAGAAGTCCAGGGAATGTGTAAGCTTTTAATCATTGAATAAGGTACAAACTCCATTCAAAATGACGACTTCTGATCAAGCATGGAACAAACGCCATTGTTAATGGCAAATTTCTTCAAAAAAAGCCATTCAAAATGGCGACTTCTGCAAAAGCTGGTACAAAAGAAATTTTGAATGGCGAAATTGTTCATAAAAAGTACAAAACTCCATTACAAATGGCAAAATCCGCATAAAAGTAGAAAAGTTCTTACAAACTCCATTCCAAATGGCGAAATATGCATACAAAGTACAAAAAAAAAATATGCATATTTCGCCATTTGGAATGGAGTTTGTAAGAACTTTTCAGCTTTTATGTGAATTTTGCCATTTGTAATGGAGTTTTGTACTTTTTATGAACAATTTTGCCATTCAACATGGCTTTTGTACCAGCTTTTGCAGAAGTTGTCATTTTGAATGGCTTTTTTGAAGAAATTCGCCATTAACAATGGAGTTTGTTCCATGCTTGATCAGAAGTCGCCATTTTGAATGGAGTTTGTACCTTATTCAATGATTAAAAGCTTACACATTTCCTGGACTTCTCTGCCACACCCTACGAGACCACAAAAGTCGCCATTATGAATGGAGATAGCACCATTTGTGAAATCTTTTTGAACATGGCATTGGTTGTGAAATTTTTTTATATCGGCAAAAAACTTAATATGTTAAGACCGAATAATGTGCTTAGACGTAATTCATTTTTGTTTCCAACAAACCGTTTATTGTAAATATAAAATTATACAACTTTTTATAGACTGAATGTGCAATAGTTCGTTATACATATTGGAATGATTTTAGGTTTCTACCGACTTTTAGGTTTCTAATACTTGAAGTTGCAATAGTAACTTTCAAAATTCACATTCAAACACCTCTAGTTTTAGCTATGCTTTTCTAGTAAAGATGGCAATATATGCCAAACGGCAAACTAGTTAATGGGTCAAAACTAGTTACGATAGAAAAAGTTTTAGTTTTAGTTCTAATGATTGTTATAGCGGTGTCAAGTATTCACAGAATAGGACACGTTTCAAATGAGATATTTTATTCATACGGCAAACACCTATTTAAATAGGAAAGAAACAAAGTAACTTACACCAAATAAAAGACAAATATACAAAAAAGAACTAGTAAGTAACTTACACCAAATAAAGTCTAACAAAATATGCAAAAAAGAACTAGTAAAGAGGAAACAAGCATAAGCCTCCGTCTTTTATTCAAAGTAAACTTCCACGCACATGCATATTCCCAACGAATCTTCAACCGTCACTAGTTTGAATTATTTCCAATATGCTCCTTTAACTCAAACTTCCTTGCTCCCAATCTTTCCCTCAAGTAACAGAATTGCTCAACTCCCAAGTGGGTTAGTCAATATGTCTGCAACTTGATCTTGTTTCTACCATAAATTTAGCACCACTTGATTAGTATCCACCAAACTTTCTGAAAATTTAGACAGAAACACAGCAGGCAAGTTGTCAAAATAAATTACATTTGGTGCTTCTTGCTTATACCCAAGCTCCTCCTTCAACAATCTCATCCAAACAGCATGACATGCACCACTGTTTGTTGCTACGTATTTGATAGGATGTCGAGGGTCCTGTCAAAGATAAAGTTAAAGTGTGTTCCTTAGTGCCCTTAGCTATATAGCTAGTGGTAAGAAGGGTGTCAAACCATGAAAAGTTTGTGATTAGTGTTTAGATTTAGATTTACTAAACATCTCAATTAAGCTTGTTATTTATCTTTAAAAATGTGTTTGAAAGTGGAAACAACAATGTGATTCCAACTGGTTTGTAGAAAACAAGACGATGATGTTATTTGGAATAATGATTATCAAAACGGTAATCAAAATGGATATGTAAACAATATTTGGAAAAGAATCAACTCAGTTCGGATTAGCAAGTATCTAGGGATATTTAACACAAATGGTTTATCATGTTATAAACATCAACAATCCTCTATCATACGCAACCGGTGCAAGATAAACATCACAATATGAATCAAAGACAATAGTATGTTTTATCATTCAATAACAAAAACCAAATCCTAGCATAGATCACAACTTTATAGTAGCAATCATCTCTCAAAGTCAATGTTTGCAAGAAAACTAAACAGTTTCGAGTTCAAAACAATACTAGCAAATGTTTGTATCAAACCATAACATGAAAAACAAACCATAGAAAATGCACAATCTTATTACACATGGATAATCTTGGAGTGATTAGCCACTCATAGTTGATGATTGATCTTCAAAACTTGATGGAATGTGATAATGGAAACTTTGGATACTCAAGAAGCTCCCAAAATCGTCTATGGAAACCCCCTAATTCGTGTGTGTATTTACTGGGTTCAATAGCACATTTAATTGTATTCTATTTTAAGTTTTGAATTGGGATGGATTTTCGTAACCATTTAATTGTATTTCCTTACAAATAATCCCAATGAGAATTAGCATGGATCCAAATGCTTCTAGTGTGATATACTAGTGGTGTATTATGCGAATTATATAAATATGAGCTTGTGATTTCAATATATACAATTATAAGTTTATGCACACTATGATTTAGTAGATTTATCATAACGATAATCTCATTGTGTTTACATGTTATCAATGCATCACACTAGTAGGATATGCAACTATTATCTAAATACAAGTGAATATAAAGTGTTGTAAGTTATTTGAAACTTATGTCATAGGACTCTAAATTTAAATTGTGTAGGGTTGAGTTTCATCCCAAACATGGTGGAGCACCATAAGGCGACATTGTATGGTGATTTTAGTATATTGCGGTATTGTAAGTGTATTGTGGTTCTAAATAGTGTTTTTTCAATTAAACTTTCATTTTTTCCCATGTTGATTTCAGTTTTGGTGAGTAACTTACCCCAAAGTAGTGTTTTACATTGCTAAAAAATTATATATACTTTGCGTTAACCCATATTGAAGGTTAAGATCATGAAGTGAAGTTTGTGATTACATGAAAAGCATACATGTATGATGTATAACATCAAATGTTACTTTGTGAACTTGAAGTACTTGAAGCCAATACAACAGTACTAGTATTTATAGAATAATGATGTCTAGAACTCTAGAACAGTTAATCAAGTTAGAAACAAAACATGTTAATATGAGATCATATTAGTTTGTTTCTTTATCTAGATGTACTTTAACTCAGATTTTACTAATTTTATCGTTAATCCTTATACGAAAAGAAGGTACTCTTATTAGGAACTTCTATAACTTTTACAAAATCTAGAGTTCTATTCCAAATTACTAAAATCAAGTTAATTAATTCACTCTAAAAGCCAAAATAGCTTATAAAAGTCTAGTTATGGATTTACATCGCATCCTAATTTTGTTCATGTAGAATGATGATGAATCTTACACCATTTGTCTAATCCAAATGATCATATGTCAAGGTTGATGTTGTAGTCGGTATGGATTGGACTTCTTTTCAGTTATTGCACCTAACCGAACGTCTATTTTGATTCATGGTCAAACTAGAAGGGAATATTTGTATATGTTTCATGTTGAGATGGATGGTCTATCGCACGACTGATCAACCAAATTGACATATGATGTTAATACGAAGAAAGGGTAAAAGGGTACATGTTGGTTTCTTTTCACAACCAAATGGTTTGCCGTGTCTCCAGATACCTTCCGGGGATGCCTGATATACAAGCATAACTTAAAATAAAACCTGCCCTAGTTTTGGTACCTATTATCAACCCCCCCCCCCTCTGTCATTGTAAGGAGCAATTTAGCTCTCGAACATTAACTTTAAATTTACTTATCACTAATGGCATATAATCAATGTAATGTAACAGATGTTGCATTCATAAGATACACGAGCATATCAAATTTGTGTTCATGCCATTTCACATGATAAATGCTTAACTAACATTTATGAATGTTTAGGTTAATTAGATTGTTTCTGCTCTATGCATGATTAGTCGGTTATTGTGGCAATCGGAAATGTGCATGTATAGGTGAAGAGTAAAAAAGATCATGCAAGACAGTTACTTAAGGATTAGAAACTTTGGGCAAAGAAAAGTTGTGTACAAGAGTCAAGTATCGAAAAGATATCAATCAATCATTAGCCACTTGGAGCATTATTAAGGACCAGTCTCGACTGAATCACAAACCTATGCGATACACACTTAAAATAAATTTGATATCTATTAGAGTAAGTTATACAATCATCCATTTGGTTAGTTAGATGACCTTAATTCGTTCCTAAGGTTTCATTAATTACAGATATTGTTCCTACTATTTTTGAAATTATCACTCTTTTGATCATTTAATGGATCGATGTTAAAAGATTTATATTAATTGGTCGGATCATCTTAACTCGTCGGATGTGATAGCCGGAGAAGCAATATAAAATTGTAAAGATGATGATGTTGATGCAGATTTTGTGTCCGATTCTTGTTGAATAGATTAGATTTTATGTTACGTTAACAGTTAGTGAAATGGTCAAACGAATGTGTATTGACCCGCTCGTTTGAAGTGGTCAAACGAGAGGGTTATGTGTTTGACCGTGTGTGTGCAAGTGAAATGGGTGTGGATATAAATACCACCCTTGTCTTTCATTTTCACTTGAGAGAGTTGTGAGACAAGGGAGCTTATTTAAGAGTTCCCTGTGAGCTTCATTGTCTGGGGGAGAGATCACCACTTGGTCTCTCCCCGGATGTATACTCCTTTGGTAGTAGTTCGATTATCTTGTAATCGGGCCGATTTGTAATGTTATGCTACCAATTAATACAAAGAATTTGTGTTTATCCATCTCTAATCTCTCCCGTCTTGAACAAATCTTACACTAATCACGGTTTCGGTCCCGAAACTCGGTCCTACAATTGGTATCAGAGTCATGGTGCCCGATTTAGTAAATCTAACCGTTTACTAAGTCATCTGTGATTTTTGTGCTTTTTGTTCAAGATGTAAAAATGGTGAAAATGGAGAAAAGCCAAGATCTGGACCCGAAATTCAGATCTGCGCTGAAACGAATCACACCCGAGGTTAGGTTTTCTGTTTTACACCAAACAAATCAAGTTTTTATCTTGTTTCTAAAGATTTTTCGTCAGATCTGGGAATAAACAGTGGCTGTGTTCTTGAGATGTTCTTGGCGGCTGTTGAGAAATTTTAGGGTTTCTGACGAAACCCCACTTCCCCTGCACATGACGAAATGCCCCCCCCCACGAAACTCCTGAATATTCTGTTTCGTCGGCTTCCTTGTTTCGTCGACTCAGGTGTTTCGTCGAGAGATTGCCGTTGATCGGAATTGTCACTGGTGAAGGAGATGTTGACCGACAAAATTATGATGATGGTGGCGGCTGCAATTTTGTTTGGGGTTTTTGATTGTTTGATGCTTATGTATCATTGCTTGTGCTGGTTATCGAAAAAGAAAGAAGATGAGGTTAGGCAACCGCTGATGTACAGCTGGTCTTGTGTATCGCAGACTTGCATGAGACCTGTACTGGGTTTCATCGGAGCTGATTCAGGTCAAAAACAGGTGTTGACGGAGGTGCACCGATGCCTGATAATGGTCTCCAATCTCAACCTTACGCTGAAGCCTTGCTTCAGTCGTGCCCTAGAAATCAAGAAATTGGCGGCTGTATGTTGATTATTAGCTGCTGTATGTTGATTTTTATTTGGGGATTCTGGTTGCTATTGTGTATCGAAGAGGGAAGTATGAAGAGGGTGAGCTTGAGACTGGTTGATGTCGGCTGAAGCGAGGTTGAAGGAGGAGAATTTGGGGAAATGAAATTAGGGATTTGGGATTGTTGGATGTATGATGTATGATGTCAGCTGCTGCTATGTATGATGTTGCTGCAAATAAGTTTCTTTTTGGGTTCTGAATGTATCGCAGGCTTCAAATTGGGCTTGGGGCTTTTTATTAAGAATTGGGCTTCATCAGATTTATCTGTTTGGCAGCTAAGTGTTTCTATTTTGGGCCTATTTGATGTAAGATCAAAATTAATTAGACTTATTGGTCTAAATAAAAGCCCAATCTATGTTGGCTAAATTAATTTTGGTCTGTTGATTAAAATTGGGGCCACACATGGATTCACATAAGAACAAAAATAGATCTATTTTTGTTGGACCCAGTCGCAGATAGGAGACGGGTGTTCGCAAAGCTTATCTGAATCGCGCTTCAACGACTAATTCTTAAGGGTTTGCGAGCGCGCGAGATGATGCGTGTTTTGGTCAAAAATCAAGCAATGATAATGCAACCAAACTTTCTGTTGTGAGGTATGATGCTTGAATCAATGAACAATATTAAGGATCACTCTGAAATATAATGAACAAGTGACACAAAGATTTATACGAGGAAAAAGCCCTTGATCAATGAGTGATCTCCGGCATAAAAAACCTCGGGTGATGGAAACTACCGATCACCAACTCAGATTAAACAAGAAATGTATTACAACTTCGGATGATAGCAAGCTAATTACAAGGATCACTATAGTGTAATGTGCACAAAAATGTGTAATCGCCAAGCGAATTATCAAGAGCTGGTGAGAGCAGTTACGAGTGTGTGTGTTAAGCTAAAATTAGCCAAGTGTTTCTATTTAGCTCGCTATCCCCTTTAAAAATGGAAAGTATCTAAGCTAACAAACATTCCGCATTTGGTGCAAGTCCTCCACGACCTCCATAATGTCCATTTCAGCCATGCACGTGCGGAATAAACATGGAATGTGCTCCAGGAATATCGCCAAGACCAAGTCCAAGCTCGTACTCCTGCAAAACAACATCATATTAAAGGCAGACAATCGTTAGTATAAGGATCCTTACGATGATCCATGATCCTGATCCTGCAATACTTCTGAGGATCACTAATTCAGACAGAAGTAAGGATCACTAAACCTAACAGTAATTGAGGATCACTAATCATAGGAAAATCCTCCCCTAACAATTGCCCCCAAAATATAAGGAGTAATAATGCAGATAACGAGTTATATTTTCTGTTCTTATCCGCAACGAATCAGTCGGATAACTAGCCGTTATAAGCGGACTAGCCGTTAACATCCTGACGTCCCTAAAGTGACTATCCTGCAAAATCATCATTATAAATTGAAGTTAGAGATAAGGGTTAGAGAGCTTTTAAATTCATGCGTTTCCGCTTTAAATCCTCATTCGAAGACTTGATCAGGTATTCCCCTTTCCTTTCTCTCTTCATCTTCTCACGCTGTTTCTCTTCTTCGCCACCGTCATTAATCAAGATGATGCTAAGATCCTCACCAGCTAAGGATCACAAGAAGGACAGCCCCTTGAAAAGCCAAGGGATCATAAATATTCTGCAAAAGAACGTTGCTGCTTCACCGATCCACAGATAGACAGAATCCGCCATTGTTTCCCGGCGAATACCATTTTCAAAACCTTTGATCCCACCGTTCTAAGTGATCTCGTGTCTGAAACCTGGGTAGCTTTTCCGGTCACCCCATTCACAATAGGATACACATACCCTTTTCCAGATTTAACCCAATCCTTCTTCTCTCCCATTGGCATCTCCTACATCCAGGCAATGCCTATGATCTAGAGGGTCTTGTATACCCTCGAAAGAATCATTGAGCAGCAAGGTATTGATCTGGGAATGTCGGAGCTTGCAGAGATGTATGACCTCGTAAGCCATGGGTCTCACCGGTATCTACTCAAACACAAACCTGGTGAAGAACACCCCATCTTCAAAGCCACTAAGAATGACACCAACTGGAAACGGCGATTCTTCTTTGTCAGAAGGGATTCCATCCCTGATGGAAAGGATCTGCCTAGAAAATGGACCACTCATGGTAGGATAGAGGATCCTTAGAAGGATCACCGGATGAGTTTGCTTCTGATCAGGATCACTAACATATTTCCATTTCTTTTGTGCAGCTGTTTCTGTTTCACATCTCTTCAAAACACCTGCAACAAAGGAAAGGCTTGCTGCTTTCCGAAGACTTGATCCTGCAATAAGATCATTTAAAGCAAACACTCAGGATTCTCAAGAAGTATCCTCAGGTTCTGTCACTATGTCGAGTAAGTATCCATGTTTATATGTAATTAAATGCTTAAATAAAAATAAAATAAGGATACTTATCTGTTTTGAATGTGTAGGTGCTGGAAAATCTTCAAGATCTGCCTCCAAATTCAGTGTCACTGACCTTGACACTGTGCGATCCTCAAAGAAGAAGCTTGCTGCCAGTCCAACTGTCATGATCCCAAGCAAACCACTTCCAAAGGCAAGGGTGGCAAGAAAAGGAAGACCTCTGAGGCTGACAATCTAGAAGGCTTGCCCTGATCCGTCATCAGTTCCTTGAGTACTTTTCTAAGGTGGGGATCACTGACATAGCTTAATTATCCTGCCCACTTGAGGATCATGTTATCCTAAGCTTTATGTCGTCTTTTTGCAGAAATTTGCTGAAATCGAAGACTACGTAGGCAATATTGAAGAAGTTGAGCAAAAGTACTCGGACCTTCAACAAGTAGCGGTGCCCAAGGATCACAAGATTGCTTCTCTTGAAAAAGACCTCAATGATGCCAAAACCCAGACGGCTAAAGTTCTGATCAACGTTAACTATGAGAAGCATGTGCTAAAGTCTCCGCTGCCATTGCCATGTACAAGACCAAACTACAGATGGCCCAGGAAGCTCAGGATCCTGATTTTGACAGGAGCAACTGGGACATTGAGGGCTGGATGGCTAGGCTGGCTGAGCTGGACGACGAAGAAGAGGCTGTTGAGGTTCTGGCAATCGAGGGTGGCAAGGATCAAGCCGGTGGAGAGGCAAGTGGAGCTGGTGATGGTGACGCAGCTAAGGTGTAAGCTGCAAGGATGGGCGATGATGGACACTTCTAGACATAGCCGGAGCCCATTTTTTAAGTTGGTAGTGGTTTATTTTGGTTATGATGTTTTTGTTGAACAATGATGGGTTGTAATAACTTTAGACAATAGTTTCTAGGGTGAAGGATCATGGATCCTTGAACAATAGGCAGGATAATGGGTGGTGGATGGATTCTCTGTTTGGGGGATGAAGCCACTCGTTATCCTTCCGTGTTTTATTTCCTGCACTACAAAGACCCGTAAACAATGGACACCCTTTGCCAACCCATGTGGACGGGCCACGTTTTGCTGGTAGAAACGTGGGTTGGCAATTTTGACAACCTTAAAGGGTTTAATGTTTTGTGAATAAAATAACTTTAACTTTTTAGCTTATCCTGTGTTGTTATCCTTATGGATCCTTTAGTTTTAAAGTGTTGTTACATATTTTGTTTGAATAAGAAAATTTAAACAAATAAAATTTAAGAATTTTAGGATATGATCCAGGATCAAATATCCTATAGTCGAAAAATATAAACTTTAGAAAGGTTATGCCATTTTAGAATCATTGGGTCTGTTGTCTAAGAATAAGGGTCACTTAAATGAATAATGAATAAAATCAAAATAGTTAAGGATTATACCTGAGAATCCAAGTTAGGATCCTAACATTTAACATTATATTCAAGATAACCAAAAGACAAACCTTAGTAGAAGGTAAGGATCAAGGATCCTTGGTCGTTTGTCTCCAAAAACCTGAAATAGAATATAATTTGGGACTAAGCCAACATATAAGACAAGTTAGTGACTGGGGACAAGCCCAACAATTCTGGGGACAAGCCCAATATACTGGGGACAAGCCCAAAGGATAACTGGGGACAAGCCCAAAGGATAACTGGGGAAAAGCCCAAAGGATAACTGGGGACAAGCCCAAAGGATCTTGTGTAAACTGGAGTATGGCCCTGACTGGCGACTATCCAAACTTAGTGACATGAAAATGCCAAAACCTTAGCTAACGTGAAAACGTTAGAAACTTAGGAACGGATGTATGGTACGTCTACCATTATATGTAGGATCCCGGATAAAGCCAGTACAATGAAATTGTCAGCCCCTAAAGCGAGTACTGGTCCCATTGCCATGAACTGTACCAGGATCATCATGCGCTACTGGCGATACTGGGGACAGGCCCAAACTGGGGACTAGGCCAAAAAACTGTGGTCAAGCCCAAATAACTGGGGTCAAGCCCAAATAACTGGGGTCAAGCCCAAAAACCCGGGGTCAAGCCCAAAAACCTGGGGTCAAGCCCAAATAACTGGATACTTCTGTGGATAATCAGTCCTTTGTTAAGGATACCTGAACCTTCAAAACTCAGAATCAAGTGGGAGGAGGATAAAGGATGCAGGATCCTTATACTTATATGAGAGAATAAAAGAATGAAATAGTTTGAGATTAGAATGTTACCAAAATGAGGATCATCTGTTCTGTAAGGATCCTTCAAGGATACTTGTCATGCGAGGATCATGGATCCTTGTCACATGAAATATTTCTTCAAATGGACAGCATTCCAAGCTCTTGGTAGCAAATCACCTTCCATCGTTAGCAATCGATATGCCCCCTTTCCTGCTTCAGCTTCAATCAAATAAGGGCCTTCCCACTTTGGTGCCAACTTTCCATCAGCAGGATTGGTGGTATTCTGAAATGCTTTCCTTAGTACCATATCACCAACTTGGAATTTCTTGATCCTGACATTCTTGTTGTAAGCTCCAGCCATCCTTTGTTGATAACTGGCCATCCTTATCCTTGCCAAATCCCTGATTTCTTCTATAGTATCCAAGTCTTGAACCAAGTTTTCAGCATTTTCTTTAGGATCACGAATGCTTGTTCTTGCAGTTGGAACCACCATCTCTGTAGGGATCACTGATTCTGCTCCAAATACCAAAGAGAATGGAGTTTGACCAGTAGCATTCTTGGGAGTTGTCCTATCAGCCCATAATACATAAGGTAGTTCTTCTGCCCATTTTCCTTTCTTGGGTCTAAGTTTCTTCTTAAAGTTGTTGATGATGATCTTGTTGGATGATTCTGGCTGACCATTAGCTTGTGGGTGAACTGGTGTTGATGTTATCATCTTAATCCCCCAGCTATCACAAAAGTTAGTAGTTCTACTCCCAATAAATTGGGATCCATTATCAGATACAATTTCAGAAGGGATACCAAATCTAGTAATAATATTTCTCTTAATAAAGGATATAACTTCCTTTTCTCTGACTTGAGCAAAGGCTTCAGCCTCTATCCACTTGGAGAAGTAATCAGTCATAGCAAGCATGAATACTTTTCTACCGGGTACCTTAGGAAGCTTACCAACTATATCCATTCCCTATCTCATAAAAGGCCAAGAAGAGGATATAGGATGCAAAAGCTCTGCTGGTTGGTGAAGGATATTACTATGTCTCTGGCAAGAATCACACTTCCTGGCATATTCCACAGCATCCTTCTTCATAGTAGGCCAATAGTATCGTGTCCTCAGGATCCTTGAGAATAATGCTCTGCCCCCAGTGTGATTTCCACAATCTCCTTCATGAAAATCCTTTAGGACTTCTTGGATTTCAGGATCCTCAATGCATCTTAGATATGGTCCTGCAAGAGATCGTTTATACAACATATCATTCAATATTGTAAATTGAGATACCTTAATTTTGAAAGCCCTAGGGTTTTCTCCTGTAGGAATCTCTCCATGTTGTATGTATCTCATGATTGGGAGGATCCATGATCCTGAATGAGATTGAGTATCATCACTAGGGATGAATGTAGAATCCTCTCCTATCTCCATAGCTACATGATCCACGATAGCAGGGGTCAGGATATGGATAATAGGAATCCTTATATCCTCGGGAACTTCAAGGATGATCCTAGATTAGCCAATGCATCAGCCTCTGCATTCTCTTCCCTTGGTACATGTGTCAAACTAAAGGATACTAAAGAGAGTGCCAATTCTTTGACTATCTCTAAGTATTTGATTAGCTTTTCACCTTTAACAGCATAGGATCCATTAAAGTGATTAGTGATTAATAATGAATCTACATGTACCTCAAGATACCTGATCCTCATATGCTTAGCAATTTGCAAACCAGCTATCAAGGCTTCATATTCAGCCTCATTGTTAGTAGTTTGGAACTCACAAGCTATAGAGTGGGTATTATGTCCCCCTGTGGCGATTTTAGTAGTATTCCGAGCCCTGTTCCTTTAACATTAGAGGCTCCATCAGTGAATAGTATCCAAGGATCCTTTGTTTCCTCAAGCTGTTGGACTTCTAACTCAGCCTCCTTTTGCAAATCACTACTAAAATCTGCCACAAAGTCAGCTAAGGCCTGGGATTTGATGGCAGTCCTTGGTTCATATCTTATATCATATGCACTAAGCTTCACTGCCCACTAAGCCATCCTTCCTGACATTTCAGGTTTCCTGAGAACATTCTTAATTGGAAAATTAGTCTTAACAATAATGGCATGAGTCTCAAAATAATGTCATAATTTAGTAGATGCCATTATTAATGCAAGGATAAGTTTTTCTAAATGTGAATACCTAGATTCAGCATCAAGCCAACTCTTACTTACATAATAAACAGGATGTTGTATACCTTGGTGATCCTTAACAAGGACCACACTTACTGCTTTTGAGGATACCGCTAAGTATAAAGATAATATATCCCCTTTTTCTGGTTTCATCAAGGCGGGGGCTGAGGATAGGTAATGTTTTGGTTAAAAATCAATCAATGACAATGCAACCAAACTTTCTATTGTGAGGTGTGATGCTTGAATTGAGGAACAACAATTAGGATCACTCAGAAATGAAATGCACAAGCGACACAAAGATTTATACGAGGAAAAAGCCCTTGATCAATGAATGATCTCCGGCATAAAAAACCTCGGGTGATGGAAACTACCGATCACCAACTCAAATTAAACAATGAATGTGTTACAACTTTGGATGATAACGAGCTAAGTACAAGGATCACTATAGTGTATTGTGTAAAAACGTGTGAAATTGCTAAGTGAATTGCTAAGAGCTAGTGAGAGCAGTTGTACGAGTGTGTGTGTAGCCAAAAATAGCCAAGTGTTTTCTAATTAGCTCGCTACCCCTTTAAAAATAGAAAATATCTACACTAACTAACATTCCGCAAATCATGCAAGTCTTCCACGACTCCATAACGTCCACTTCTAGCCAAGCACGTGCGGAATAAACATGGAATATTCTCCAGGAACGTCGCCAAGACCAAGTCCAAGCTGGTACTCCTGCAAAATAATACCATATTCAAAGTTGACAATCATTAGTATAAGGATCCTTAGGATGATCCATGATCCTGATCCTGAAGCACTTCTGAGGATCACAAATTGACACAGAAGTGAGGATCACCAAACCCAACAATAATTGAGGATTACAGGTCATTGAGAAATCCTCCCCTAACAATTGCCCCCAAAATATAAGGAGTAATTATGTAAATAAACGAGTTGTATTTTGTTCTTATCCGCAACGAACTAACGGATATATAGCCGTTGTAATCGGACTAGCCGTTACCATTCTGACGTCACTGAAGTGACTAGCCTGCAAGATCGTGATTATTAATAAGAGTTAGAGATAGGGATCGATTCGCATTTAAATTCAAGAGAAACTCCCTTTATATTCGTATCCGAAGATCAATCAGGTACTCCTCTCTCCTTTACGTTTTCTTTCTCTGCTCCCTCTTTCTTCATCTTCTTCATAACCAAGATGATGTTAAGATCCTCTCCTGCTAAGGATCACAAGAAGGACAGTCCTCTCAAGAGCCAGGGGATCATCAAAGATTTGGCGAATGAGAGGTGCTGCTTTACTGATCCACAAGTTGACAGAATTCGGCACTGCTTTCCGGTGAACACCTATTTCAAACCATTCGATCCCACTGTTCTGAGCGATTACATTTCTGAGACTTGGGTAGCTTTCCCGGTCACTCCTTTCACAATAGGATACTTGTATCCTTTCCCTGAATTCACCCAGTCTTTCTTCTCCCTCACCGGCATCTCCTACATTCAAGCTATGCCAATGATCTGGAGGGTCTTATATACCCTTGAAAGGATCATTGAGCAAGAAGGGATTGATTTAGGAATGTCAGAATTGGCAGAGATGTATGACCTCACGACATTTGGGTCCCACCGATATCTGTTTAAGCGAAAACCCGGTGAAGAACATCCCATTTTTAAAGCCACCAAGAATGATACAAACTGGAAACGGCGTTTTTTCTTTGTCAGAAGGGATTCTATCCCAAATGGAAAGGATCTACCAAGGAAGTGGTCCACCCATGGTAGGATAGAGAATCCTGAGAAGGATCACCAGATAATCTTGCATTTGTATAAGGATCACTAACACCCTTTTGTTTTATGTTGTACAACTGTCTCTGTTTCGCACCTTATACCATCACCTAACACCAAGGAAAGGCTTGCTGCTTTCAGATGGCTTGATCCTGCAACAAGGTCATTCAAGACAAACACCCAAGACTCACAAGAAGTATCCTGTGGTTCTGTCACGATGTCAAGTAAGTATCCTGTTTTTTGTATAGTTAAAAATTTAAGTAAACAGTTAAATAGAAATAGGATAAGGATACTTATCTGTTTTGAATGTGCAGGTGCTGGTAAATCCTCAAAGTCTGCCTCCAAGTTCAGTGTCAATGATCTTGACAATGTCAGATCCTCCAAGAAAAAGACTGCTGCTAGCCCCTCCGTCGTAATCACCAAGGCTACCACTTCAAAGGGAAGAGGTGGCAAGAAAAGAAAGAGCTCTGAAGCTGACAACCTTCAAGGCTTACCTCCGATCCGTCATCAATTCCTCGAGTACTTTAACGATGTAAGGATCACTGACTTAGTTTAGTTATCCTATCCACTTGAGGATCACCAGACTCTAATCTTTGCATTTTCTTCTTTGTAGAAATTTGCTGAGATTGAAGACTACGTGGGGAACGTTGAAGAGCTGGATAAAAAGTATGCAGACCTTCAACAAGTTGCGATGCTCAAGGATCTCAAAATTGCTGACCTCCGAAAAGACCTCCAAAATGCCAAAACTGAGACGGCCAAGGTTCTGATCAATGCTGATTACGAGAAGCACGAGATCACACAGGATGATAAAGTCTCCGCCGCCATTGCCATGTATAAGACCAAGATACAGATGGCTCAAGAAGCTCAGGATCCTGCCTTTGATAGGAGCAGCTGGGACATGGAAGGCTGGAAGGCTAGGCTGGCTGAGTTGGAGGATGATGAGGAGGAGGCTGAAGAGGTTCTGGCAATTGAAGCTGGTGGCAGTGGCAAGGATCAGGCGAAGGATACTGGAGCTGGAGGGGATGATGAGGCAGCGAAGGTGTAGGCTGCATGATTGGGCGACGATGGACACTTCTAGACATAGCCGGAGCCCAATTTTTTAAATTTGGTAGTGGTTTTTTGTGGTTGTGATGTTTTAAACAATGATGGTCTGTACTCTGAACAATAGTCTTAGGTTTAAGGATCAAGGATCCTTTGGACAATAGGTAGGATTACAAATGGTGGAGGGATCCTCTATTTGGGGGATGAAGCCATTGTGATCCTGCCGACTTTTATTTCCTGCACTTGCTATAACCGCATGAACAATGGACACCCTTTGCCAACCCATGTGGACGGGCCACGTTTTGCTGGTAGAAACTTGGGTTGGCAATTTTGACAACCTTAAAAAGGGTTAAATCTTTTGTTAATAAATAAAACTTTAACTTTTGACTTATCCTGTGATGTTATCCTTGTTATTATTTTACTTTCCAACTATTGTAATGTTCATTTTGTTAAAACTTATCAAGCCTTGAAAAATTTAAAAAATATCCAAAAAGTTTAAGATATGATCAAGGATCACATATCTCATAATCGATAAGTTCTGAAAAATAATATAGTTTAAGAATCACAAGTTCAGTTGTCAAAGTATAAGGGTTATTCAAATAAATAATGAATAAAATCAAAATAGTTAAGGATCATACCTGAGAATCCAAGTTAGGATCCTATCCTTCAACACTTATAATCAGGATAACCCAAAATACAAACCTTAAGAGAAGGTAAGGATCAAGGATCCTTGAACGTTTGGCTTCAAAAACCTGAAATAGGGAGTTCACATGTGGCTTTTAGTTTTTTTATTCAAAAGGGCATAATGGTAATTTGATTATTTATTTAATTTTGGAATATTATATATCCTAAACTAACTATCAAGATATTTATGGAAATGTATATCTCTTTGACAATTTCAACTCATTACGATTTCAAAAGGGCAATTACTTTAAATTACGAAGTTCAAATCATTAACAATTTCTTCACGTTGTGTTTTACCAGTTACTGGGTTTATCACAATGTGTTTTAGCAGTTACTGTTTCGTCACAATGTCTTTTATCAGTTAATGGTTGATATGATTTTTGGCATTCTTGATGTTGTGTTTTATCAGTTACTAATTCATGTTGTGTTTTATCAGTTTTACTAATTCATGTTGTGTTTTATCAGTTACTGGTTTCATCACAATGTGTTTTAAATTACGAAGTTCAAATCATTAACAATTTCTTCACGTGGTGTTTTATCAGTTACTGTTTCATCACAATGTTTTCTATTATTTACTGGTTGATGTGATTCTGGCATTCTTGATGTTGTGTTCTATCAGTTACTGGTTTCATCACAATGTGTTTTAGCAGTTACTTGTTTTAGTTACTGTTTCATCACAATGTGTTTTATCAATTACTTGTTGATATGATTTTTGGCATTGTTGATGTTGAGTTTTATCAATTACTGGTTTCATCACAATGTGTTATACCAATTATTATTCATAAATGTCATGTTCTTTTGTATTTTATCTACTATTTCATCACAATATGTTTTGTTAGTTACTAGTTTCATCACAATGTGTTTTATCAGTTATTGGTCCCAGTTACTGTTTCATCACAATGTGTTTCATCTGTTACTAGTTGATATGATTTTGGCACCCTTGATGTTGTGTTTTAGCAGTCAGTCACTAGTTCGTCACATTGTGTTTTATCGCTAAAACACATTACTATGAACACATCTAGATCTGATTTATCGTTTGTTTTTTGTATGATTTGGTGTTTTCAAATGTGAGGGATTAGAGAAAGAAAAAAAATTGCGACATTTTTGGAGGTGGTTTTATGATTGGTAGTTATTTCCTTATTTAAAACAACTTAAATGACATATTTATCCCCAATCAATTAAATTAGACTATTTTAAAGACACGTATATTACCAAATTGCCACAAAAATGATCTCAACCATTAAACACACTCATCTGATGGCCCAGATCGCTTCCTACACTTTTTATGAAAAACACACTTTCCGCAGGATCCCCATTCTATAGGTCAAATATAGTTGATATTTTTTATAGTCACATACTAAACATGTACAGACAAAACGAAATTGGTACCATATTGTATGCGTTTTATGGTTTTTATGATGTAGCAATCTATATTTCATTGAACACAGAGTTGTATTTGCAACTAAGTATTTTCTGGTATCTTAAGTTGTATAGACCAGACCGGTAACATACCACCAAACAATACCATTATCGATATGAGTATCTGTATTAATGATTTTCAATCAATGTAAAATATGTATCGATTATTTTACCGCATTTGAATATGATACTTGTTGCATAATAAACCAAACTGATATTAACCAAAGCTCATCGCGAAGCGTGAGAAAATTCCACTATAATATAATATAATATAATATAATATAATATAATATAATATAATATAATATAATATAATATAATATAATATAATATAATATAATATAATATAATATAATATAATATAATATAATATAATATAATATAATATAATATAATATAATATAATATAATATAATATAATATAATATAATATAATATAATATAATATAATATAAAGTAATGTGATGTGAGAGTGGGGATCATACGGAAAGTGTGTTTTCCTAGAAAGTCTAGGAAGCGTTCTGGCCATCCAACGGGTGTGTTTAATGGTTAAGAATTTAAGATCATCTTGGTGGCATTTTGGTATTATATGTTTCTTGAAAATAGGATTATTTAATTAATCAGGGGTAGATATGTCATTTAGCTTGTTTTAAATATGGAAATAATTGTCATTCCATAACCACCCCACATTTCATGCGATTTTCTCTCTCTCTCTCTCTCTCTCTCTCTCTCTCTATCCTTCATGAAGAAACACATCAAGAAATAACATCGTATTAATCTGCTTGCTAATCTGCTTACTGTTAAAACACAGCGTCAAGGAATCCTCCAGCATTAACAGCATGGATGGTAAAACACAGCGTATGAATCTGCTTGCTGTTAAAACACAATTGTATGAATCTGAATGCTAAAACACAACTGTATGAATCTGCTTGCTGTTAAAACACAACTGTATGAATCTGAATGCTAAAACACAACTGTATGAATCCGCTTGCTGTTAAAACACAGCTGTATGAATTTGCTTGTTGTTAAAACACAACTGTATGAATCTGCTTGCTGTTAAAACAGAACTGTATGAATCTGAATGCTAAAACACAACTGTATGAATCTGAATGCTAAAACACAACTGTATGAATCTGCTTGCTGTTAAAACAAAACTGTATGAATCCGAATGCTAAAACACAACTGTATGAATCTGCTTGCTGCTAAAACACAACTGTGTTAATTTGCTTGCTGTTAAAACACATCGTCAAGAAAACGGAGATGGTACGAACAGTATTTGAATGGTGATGATGAACTCGGAGATGGTGGAGATGGAGAAGTGTTTGATGATGACGAAGACGAAGAAGGAGAAGGTTGTGAAATACAAAAAATCTTGGAGAAACAGTTTCCATAATTATAGGCATTGTTAGTTAATGAGAGATAAAATTCCAAAAATAAAAAAAAATGTCAAATTACACAAGTGTTATTTTAGTTAAAATCTCTCAATGCCACGTGTCACATTCTTATTGCTTCCTAAACTTTCTAGGAAAAACACACTTTATACCCAACTCCTCCTCTGTGATGTGATGTGTTATGATGTGATGTGATACGATATAATATACAGTAAAGTTTAAAAGTGATATTCTAGTAAAGTTTAAAAGTGATTTTCTGGTTTCTCTCTGCTATTAAATGATAATAATTTCAACTAGTTAAATTAAACTATAAATATATAAAATATATAGTAGTATCTTTTTACTTTAATAATTTATTCAAATTACTCAACCATAAAATTTCTATAATGTTTGTTTTTAAAATATAGTTTTATAATTTATAAATTTTTATTATTATTATTTATAATTGTTAAATCTTTGTTATTTTTTTTTCATCAATGGCTATAACATCTAACATACAAAATTTTCACATAAACTAATTATTTTAACAAATTTATTTATTTAACTCATGTAATACATTGGATTTTTAATCTAGTCATATATATGTATTATTATTTTTTACCATATTTTTTTCATTTAAGAAATATTTAATTAGCTTTTCCACTTTTGCTAAAATTTCTCATCTCCAATATAGCTTTCTGTAACCGGAGTAATGGCTTTTCCACGTTTTCAATATCTAACCCAACAAAAGTTTCCACAAGATCAACGATGGATGAATACGCTGAGCTGGATAATTATCCCGGGTACCAGCCTTATGTTATTCGGGTCTGTCATAAAGTACCTTAAAAAAATTCTCTATATAATAGCATTCAAACCCCCACAGCCAGATACACTGTATCTCCTTCTAGGGTTTGTTGAATCTTCTTGAAGCTTCTCCAATGGCGTCTCCATCAGCCAAGAGGTTTTGCCTTCATTGTGAGAAATCTTCCTCCAAACCCTTGAGAAACGGCTGGGATCTAAGCACCGGAAAGTTTGCTCAACTTTGCAAACGTTGCTAGTAAGTTCATTCGGATTTATCGCTAATAATCCATGCAGATTGCATCTAAGTTAGTTAGTCGTATGATTCTTTGTAGAAACTTTGCGATTTGATGTTGTTAATTACAGTAGTTGTTCTGGAGTTTTAAGTTTTTTTGAGTTGATATTTTATGTATACATTCGCCCAGGCTGATACTCAATAAAACTAAAATGTTTTTAAGTTTTTCAAGCAATTCATGTTGCTTGTAATTATCTACACTAATTTTCAGTTCTGTGCATAAGATTGGTGAGTTGGTGGGCATAATTAATCTTGTGAAATATGCAAACCTTAACGAGTTGATTTGGTAGACCTATTTTCTAATCTAGTTTGTATCTTGGATTCATAAAGTTCTATTTGTATGATTCTTCGTAGAAACTTATTTGTTGTAGTTGATTAATAGTTCTGGAGTTCTATAACTTGTTTTTACTTGTGATTATACATTTGCTCAAGTTGAAACTCAATGGAACAACAAGGGTTTTTAACAGTGGCGGACCTAGCCTATTAATTTAGGGGTATCCCAAAAACAATTTATCTAGCAATCATACAATAACAAAAAAAAAGAAATTTGTTTTGGAGCTTGGGCTATGTTTATCAATTGAGCGTCTTTACTTCAATTATATTATACTTATTTGTGCTTAATTATTATACAAGTTTGGTGTTGTAAAAGGTTTGTGCTTATAAAATTTTGAATTTTAATAAAATAAAGTATCCTATTTTTAGGGGTATCCCCGTATTTGTTTAAGGGTATCTTTTATATAAAACCGAAAAAATTACACTACGAAAATGGTGTTGAGCCGTAGCCCCTGATACCCCACATTATATTATAAGTCCACCACTGGCTTTTAATACAATTCACCCAATTTTGTATATGATTATATCAGACATATGAGATCTCAAACTGAATATGAGTTTGCCTGCATAGCTAGATTTCAGTTTTGTGCAAAATTAGATGTGTGGATTGATGGGCATAATCTTGTGATATCATAGCCATATTGATTTATTAGAACGGTTTTCTAATCCAGTTTGTATCTTGGATTCCTGCAGTTCTATTTATGAGTCTGGGCGATTCTGCGAAACATTTCACAAACAAGAACATGATTGGAAGCAGTGCCAGTATTGTAGCAAGGTGAGTAAAGTTGTTAATTTTGATGTAGAAAATATGTATGTTAAAGGATGCACACATGATTTCTTCGTCTTATTGTATGGGATATATATGTTGTGTTCCATAATCTTTGCAGCCAGTCCATTGTTCATGTCTTGTTTCATTTAGCGAGTGGTGTATGCTTGAGGGTACTGGTGGGCAACAGATGATATGTATGGAATGCTCAAATATGACTTCTTACATGGTAAGATGGAAGTTTGTACTAAAAAGATCGCCTTTCATGTTTTTCGTATTTTGATTATACTAACTTCATAGATTACAAACTTCTTAGGCACGAAATTTCAGCAATGTGATGGATGTTGCTGATGGAATAAAGACACTACGAATCTGTAGGACGTATCCTTCAATTTATATCTTGCTTCATTGATGTTTTAACTATTCTAGCCTACATGTTGTTCTTAACCACAACATAGCCCAAAAAGTGCAATTGTTCCGATGTTCGAGAAACTTCTAACTGCTGGCGATATAGACAACAAGGATGGCGGCATCGTCATTCCTAAAAAACATGCTGAGGTGAGCGCTAGCGTTTATTTAATATCTACCTAACCATATATTAGATGCAAGGATTTGATAATCTTAATGCATGCGAACACCTCAGGCCTATTTACCCGATGTTTCTGATCATGACGGGATCCAGTTATATGTTTTTGATGATAAAGATATTAAAGAATGGTTTCCGCGCTTACGTTTTTGGCTCAACAAGATGTATGTACTAGATGGCCTCAGAGAGTATATGCTTTCACACAAACTACAAAGAGGGGATACATGTATTCTTTTATTAATTCAAATTTGATTCTTCCCTGACCTTGTTTTTGTGTATTATCAATCTAAGTACAAGTAACTGTTCTTTCAGTGATATTTTCTCGGGTGATACCTGAGGGACCATATGTCATGGGATTTACAAAGGCTCCTACCAAGAAACCATCTCTTATGGTAATATGTGTATCTATTTCTTTAGATTAATTCCCATATATATGTGTGTAACCAAGCTCAACTAGTTGCAGATTTTGAACTTAAGATTCCATCAAAACTTATGATGAGTGTTTACTATGTATCCAAACAGTTGCCATATATTTTGAAGTGATCATGAACCCGTTCTAAAAAAATGAACCATTCCTTAAACATAACTTAATTACCTGTTTTTGTCTATGCATTGATTATTAATTTATGTGCTAAACATTTTGCAGGCATCAACCCGACGTCGGAAGTAGCCAGCTTCTCTATGTGGATGAGAGTCTATTGTTGTAAAGAAACGGCAATATCTTTACATTTATTGGGATCTTGTTATCTTCTGTTGCAGCTAGAGTTACAGTTTTAAACTTTTAAATGCTTTGTGGTTCTTATTGTTGTGATAGACACAGACACTGCTTTGTGGTTGTTATTGTTGTGACGGTCAAAAACTGAATATTGTCTGTAATGTTTTATGTTGTGTGTTCTATTTTCGGTATGGAGAACTTATTTGGAACTTTTACATAAGCATTAGTTTGTTATACATGATAAAAATGATGCCTGCTGCTTTTAATACCTTTTCTGGTATCCTGCTCATGTAAATTAGTCAGGTATTCACCCAAACAATGAAGATTCCAAGAGCCCATTGAGGTGCTGCTACGGTAAATAGCTAGAGATTGTGCTCCTATTTGCCGGATGTGTTTTATTTATAACTGCATTATTGTTTTGGTTTTCAATTAACAGTACTCTTTGAATATGTTAGAGATTTTTGCAGATATAATGCTATTTTGGAAAAAAAAATTTCACAACCAATGCCATGTTCAAAAAGATTTCACAAATGGTGATATCTCCATTCATAATGGCGACTTTTGTGTTCTAGTAGGGTATGGCAGAGAAGTCCAGGGAATGTGTAAGCTTTTAATCATTGAATAAGGTACAAACTCCATTCAAAATGACGACTTCTGATCAAGCATGGAACAAACTCCATTGTTAATGGCAAATTTCTTAAAAAAAAAAAAAGCCATTCAAAATGGCGACTTCTGCAAAAGCTAGTACAAAAGAAATTTTGAATGGCGAAATTGTTCATAAAAAGTAAAAAACTCCATTACAAATGGCAAAATCCGCATAAAAGCGGAAAAGTTCTTACAAACTCCATTCCAAATGGCGAAATATGCATACAAAGTACAAAAAAAATATGCATATTTCGCCATTTGGAATGGAGTTTGTAAGAACTTTTCAGCTTTTATGTGAATTTTGCCATTTGTAATGGAGTTTTGTACTTTTTATGAACAATTTTGCCATTCAACATGGCTTTTGTACCAGCTTTTGCAGAAGTTGCCATTTTGAATGGCTTTTTTGAAGAAATTCGCCATTAACAATGGAGTTTGTTCCATGCTTGATCAGAAGTCGCCATTTTGAATGGAGTTTGTACCTTATTCAATGATTAAAAGCTTACACATTTCCTGGACTTCTCTGCCACACCCTACGAGACCACAAAAGTCGCCATTATGAATGGAGATAGCACCATTTGTGAAATCTTTTTGAACATGGCATTGGTTGTGAATTTTTTTTATATCGGCAAAAAACTTAATATGTTAAGACCGAATAATGTGCTTAGACGTAATTCATTTTTGTTTCCAACAAACCGTTTATTGTAAATATAAAATTATACAACTTTTTATAGACTGAATGTGCAATAGTTGGTTATACATATTGGAATGATTTTAGGTTTCTACCGACTTTTAGGTTTCTAATACTTGAAGTTGCAATAGTAACTTTCAAAATTCACATTCAAACACCTCTAGTTTTAGCTATGCTTTTCTAGTAAAGATGGCAATATATGCCAAACGGCAAACTAGTTAATGGGTCAAAACTAGTTACGATAGAAAAAGTTTTAGTTTTAGTTATAATGATTGTTAGAGCGGTGTCAAGTATTCACATAATAGGACACGTTTCAAATGAGATATTTTATTCATACGGCAAACACCTATTTAAATAGGAAAGAAACAAAGTAACTTACACCAAATAAAAGACAAATATACAAAAAAGAACTAGTAAGTAACTTACACCAAATAAAGTCTAACAAAATATGCAAAAAAGAACTAGTAAAGAGGAAACAAGCATAAGCCTCCGTCTTTTATTCAAAGTAAACTTCCACGCACATGCATATTCCCAACGAATCTTCAACCGTCACTAGTTTGAATTATTTCAAATATGCTCCTTTAACTCACACTTCCTTGCTCCCAATCTTTCCCTCAAGTAACAGAATTGCTCAACTCCCAAGTGGTTTAGTCAATATGTCTGCAACTTGATCTTGTTTCTACCATAAATTTAGCACCACTTGATTAGTATCCACCAAACTTTCTGAAAATTTAGACAGAAACACAGCAGGCAAGTTGTCAAAATAAATTACATTTGGTGCTTCTTGCTTATACCCAAGCTCCTCCTTCAACAATCTCATCCAAACAGCATGACATGCACCACTGTTTGTTGCTACGTATTTGATAGGATATCGAGGGTCCGGTCAAAGATAAAGTTAAAGTGTGTTCCTTAGTGCCCTTAGCTATATAGCTAGTGGTAAGAAGGGTGTCAAACCATGAAAAGTTTGTGATTAGTGTTTAGATTTAGATTTACTAAACATCTCAATTATGTAGCTTGTTATTTATCTTTAAAAATGTGTTTGAAAGTGGAAACAACAATGTGATTCCAACTGGTTTGTAGAAAACAAGACGATGATGTTATTTGGAATAATGATTATCAAAATGGTAATCGAAATGGATATGTAAACAATATTTGGAAAAGAATCACACTCAGTTCGGATTAGAAAGTATCTAGGGATATTTAATACAAATGGTTTATCATGTTATAAACATCAACAATCCTCTATCATACGCAACCGGTGCAAGATAAACATCACAATATGAATCAAAGACAATAGTATGTTTTATCATTCAATAACAAAAACCAAATCCTAGCATAGATCACAACTTTATAGTAGCAATCATCTCTCAAAGTCAATGTTTGCAAGAAAACTTAACAGTTTCGAGTTCAAAACAATACTAGCAAATGTTTGTATCAAACCATAACATGAAAAACAAACCCTAGAAAATGCACAATCTTATTACACATGGATAATCTTGGAGTGATTAGCCACTCATAGTTGATGATTGATCTTCAAAACTTGATGGAATGTGATAATGGAAACTTTGGATACTCAAGAAGCTCCCAAAATCGTCTATGGAAACCCCCTAATTCGTGTGTGTATTTACTGGGTTCAATAGCACATTTAATTGTATTCTATTTTAAGTTTTGAATTGGGATGGATTTCCGTAACCATTTAATTGTATTTCCTTACAAATAATCCCAATGAGAATTAGCATGGATCCAAATGCTTCTAGTGTGATATACTAGTGGTGTATTATGCGAATTATATAAATATGAGCTTGTGATTTCAATATATACAATTATAAGTTTATGCACACTATGATTTAGTAGATTTATCATAACGATAATCTCATTGTGTTTACATGTTATCAATGCAACACACTAGTAGGATATGCAACTATTATCTAAATACAAGTGAATATAAAGTGTTGTAAGTTATTTGAAACTTATGTCATAGGACTCTAAATTTAAATTGTGTAGGGTTGAGTTTCATCCCAAACATGGTGGAGCACCATAAGGCGACATTGTATGGTGATTTTAGTATGTTGCGGTATTGTAAGTGTATTGTGGTTCTAAATAGTGTTTTTTCAATTAAACTTTCATTTTTTTCCCATGTTGATTTCAGTTTTGGTGTGTAACTTACCCCAAAGTAGTGTTTAACATTGCTAAAAAATTATATATACTTTGCGCTAACCCATATTGAAGGTTAAGATCAGGAAGTGAAGTTTGTGATTACATGAAAAGCATACATGTATGATGTATAACATCAAATGTTACTTTGTGAACTTGAAGTACTTGAAGCCAATACAACAGTACTAGTATTTATAGAATAATGATGTCTAGAACTCTAGAACAATTAATCAAGTTAGAAACAAAACATGTTAATATGAGATCATATTAGTTTGTTTCTTTATCTAGATGTACTTTAACTCAGATTTTACTAATTTTATCGTTAATCCTTATACGAAAAGAAGGTACTCTTACTAGGAACTTGTATAACTTTTACAAAATCCAGAGTTCTATTCCAAATTACTAAAATCAAGTTAATTAATTCACTCTAAAAGCCAAAATAGCTTATAAAAGTCTAGTTATGGATTTACATCGCATCCTAATTTTGTTCATGTAGAATGATGATGAATCTTACACCATTTGTCTAATCCAAATGATCATATGTCAAGGTGATGTTGTAGTCGGTATGGATTGGACTTCTTTTCAGTTATTGCACCTAACCGAACGTCTATTTTGATTCATGGTCAAACTAGAAGGTAATATTTGTATATGTTTCATGTTGAGATGGATGGTCTATCGCACGACAGATCAACCAAATTGACATATGATGTTAATACGAAGAAAGGGTAAAAGGGTACATGTTGGTTTCTTTTCACAACCAAATGGTTTGCCGTGTCTCCAGATACCTTCCGGGGATGCCTGATATACAAGCATAACTTAAAATAAAACCTGCCCTAGTTTTGGTACCTATTATCAACCCCCCCCCCTCCTGTCATTGTAAGGAGCAATTTAGCTCTCGAAGATTAACTTTAAATTTACTTATCACTAATGGCATATAATCAATGTAATGTAACAGATGTTGTATTCATAAGATACACGAGCATATCAAATTTGTGTTCATGCCATTTCACATGATAAATGCTTAACTAACATTTATGAATGTTTAGGTTAATTAGATTGTTTCTGCTCTATGCATGATTAGTCGGTTATTGTGGCAATCGGAAATGTGCATGTATAGGTGAAGAGTAATAAAGATCATGCAAGACAGTTACTTAAGGATTAGAAACTTTGGGCAAAGAAAAGTTGTGTACAAGAGTAAAGTTTCTAAAAGATACCGATCAATCATTAGCCACTTGGAGCATTATTAAGGACCAATCTCGACTGAATCACAAACCTATGCGATACACACTTCAAATAAATTTGATATCTATTAGAGTAAGTTATACAATCATCCATTTGGTTAGTTAGATGACCTTAATTCGTTCCTAAGGTTTCATTAATTACAGATATTGTTCCTACTATTTTTGAAATTATCACTCTTTTGATCATTTAATGGATCGATGTTAAAAGATTTATATTAATTGGTCGGATCATCTTAACTCGTCGGATGTGATAGCCGGAGAAGCAATATAAAATTGTAAAGATGATGATGTTGATGCAGATTTTGTGTCCGATTCTTGTCGAATAGATTAGATTTTATGTTACGTTAACAGTTAGTGAAAGAATTTGTGTTTATCCATCTCTAATCTCTCCCGTCTTGAACAAATCTTACACTAATCACGGTTTTGGTCCCGAAACTCGGTCCTACAATTGGTATCAGAGTCATGGTGCCCGATTTAGTAAATCTAACCATTTACTAAGTCACATGTGCTCTAGATCTGTGATTTTTGTGCTTTTTGTTCAAGATGTAAAATTGGTGAAAATGGAGAAAAGCCAAGATCTGGACCCGAAATTCAGATCTGCGCTGAAACGAATCACACCCGAGGTTAGGTTTTCTGTTTTACACCAAACAAATCAAGTTTTTATCTTGTTTGTAAAGATTTTTCGTCAGATCTGGGAATAAACAGTGGCTGTGTTCTTGAGATGTTCTTGGCGGCTGTTGAGAAATTTTAGGGTTTCTGACGAAACCCCACTTCCCCTGCACATGACGAAACGCCCCCCCCCGGAAACTCCTGAATATTCTGTTTCGTCGGCTTCCTTGTTTCATCGACTCAGGTGTTTCGTCGAGAGATTGCCGTTGATCGGAATTGTCACCGGTGAAAGAGATGTTGACCGACAAAATTATGATGATGGTGGCGGCTGCAATTTTGTTTGGGGTTTTTGATTGTTTGATGCTTATGTATCATTGCTTGTGCTGGTTATCGAAAAAGAAAGAAGATGAGGTTAGGCAACCGTTGATGTACAGCTGGTCTTGTGTATCACAGACTTGCATGAGACCTGTACTGGGTTTCATCGGAGCTGGTTCAGGTCAAAAACAGGTGTTGACGGAGGTGCACCGATGCCTGATAATGGTCTCCAATCTCAACCTTACGCTGAAGCCTTGCTTCAGTCGTGCCCTAGAAATCAAGAAATTAGCCGCTGTATGTTGATTATTAGCTGCTGTATGTTGATTTTTATTTGGGGATTCTGGTTGCTATTGTGTATCGAAGAGGGAAGTATGAAGAGGGTGAGCTTGAGACTGGTTGATGTCGGCTGAAGCGAGGTTGAAGGAGGAGAATTTGGGGAAATGAAATTAGGGATTTGGGATTGTTGGATGTATGATGTATGATGTCAGCTGCTGCTATGTATGATGTTGCTGCAAATAAGTTTCTTTTTGAGTTCTGAATGTATCGCAGGCTTCAAATTGGGCTTGGGGCTTTTTATTAAGAATTGGGCTTCATCAGATTTATCTGTTTGGCAGCTAAGTGTTTCTATTTTGGGCCTATTTGATGTAAGATCAAAATTAATTAGACTTATTGGTCTAAATAAAAGCCCAATCTATGTTGGCTAAATTAATTTTGGTCTGTTGATTAAAATTGGGGCCACACATGGATTCACATAAGAACAAAAATAGATCTATTTTTGTTGGACCCAGTCGCAGATAGGAGATGGGTGTTCGCAAAGCTTATCTGAATCGCGCTTCAACGACTAATTCTTAAGGGTTCGGGAGCGCACGAGATGATGCGTGTTTTGGTCAAAAATCAAGCAATGATAATGCAACCAAACTTTCTGTTGTGAGGTATGATGCTTGAATCAATGAACAATATTAAGGATCACTCTGAAATATAATGAACAAGTGACACAAAGATTTATACGAGGAAAAAGCCCTTGATCAATGAGTGATCTCCGGCATAAAAAACCTCGGGTGATGGAAACTACCGATCACCAACTCAGATTAAACAAGAAATGTATTACAACTTCGGATGATAGCAAGCTAATTACAAGGATCACTATAGTGTAATGTGCACAAAAATGTGTAATCGCCAAGCGAATTGTCAAGAGCTGGTGAGAGCAGTTACGAGTGTGTGTGTTAAGCTAAAATTAGCCAAGTGTTTCTATTTAGCTCGCTATCCCCTTTAAAAATGGAAAGTATCTAAGCTAACAAACATTCCGCATTTGGTGCAAGTCCTCCACGACCTCCATAACGTCTATTTCAGCCATGCACGTGCGGAATAAACATGGAATGTGCTCCAGGAATATCGCCAAGACCAAGTCCAAGCTCGTACTCCTGCAAAACAACATCATATTAAAGGCAGAAAATCGTTAGTATAAGGATCCTTACGATGATCCATGATCCTGATCCTGCAATACTTCTGAGGATCACTAATTCAGACAGAAGTAAGGATCACTAAACCTAACAGTAATTGAGGATCACTAATCATAGGAAAATCCTCCCCTAACAATTGCCCCCAAAATATAAGGAGTAATAATGCAGATAACGAGTTATATTTTCTGTTCTTATCCGCAACGAATCAGTCGGATAACTAGCCGTTATAAGCGGACTAGCCGTTAACATCCTGACGTCCCTAAAGTGACTATCCTGCAAAATCATCATTATAAATTGAAGTTAGAGATAAGGGTTAGAGAGCTTTTAAATTCGTGTGTTTCCTCTTTAAATCCTCATTCGAAGACTTGATCAGGTATTCCCCTTTCCTTTCTCTCTTCATCTTCTCACGCTGTTTCTCTTCTTCGCCACCGTCATTAATCAAGATGATGCTAAGATCCTCACCAGCTAAGGATCACAAGAAGGACAGCCCCTTGAAAAGCCAAGGGATCATAAATATTCTGCAAAAGAACGTTGCTGCTTCACCGATCCACAGATAGACAGAATCCGCCATTGTTTCCCGGCGAATACCATTTTCAAAACCTTTGATCCCACCGTTCTAAGTGATCTCGTGTCTGAAACCTGGGTAGCTTTTCCGGTCACCCCATTCACAATAGGATACACATACCCTTTTCCAGATTTAACCCAATCCTTCTTCTCTCCCATTGGCATCTCCTACATCCAGGCGATGCCTATGATCTAGAGGGTCTTGTATACCCTCGAAAGAATCATTGAGCAGCAAGGTATTGATCTGGGAATGTCGGAGCTTGCAGAGATGTATGACCTCGTAAGCCATGGGTCTCACCGTTATCTACTCAAACACAAACCTGGTGAAGAACACCCCATCTTCAAAGCCACTAAGAATGACACCAACTGGAAACGGCGATTCTTCTTTGTCAGAAGGGATTCCATCCCTGATGGAAAGGATCTGCCTAGAAAATGGACCACTCATGGTAGGATAGAGGATCCTTAGAAGGATCACCGGATGAGTTTGCTTCTGATCAGGATCACTAACATATTTCCATTTCTTTTGTGCAGCTGTTTCTGTTTCACATCTCTTCAAAACACCTGCAACAAAGGAAAGGCTTGCTGCTTTCCGAAGACTTGATCCTGCAATAAGATCATTTAAAGCAAACACTCAGGATTCTCAAGAAGTATCCTCAGGTTCTGTTACTATGTCGAGTAAGTATCCATGTTTATATGTAATTAAATGCTTAAATAAAAATAAAATAAGGATACTTATCTGTTTTGAATGTGTAGGTGCTGGAAAATCTTCAAGATCTGCCTCCAAATTCAGTGTCACTGACCTTGACACTGTGCGATCCTCAAAGAAGAAGCTTGCTGCCAGTCCAACTGTCATGATCCCCAAGCAAACCACTTCCAAAGGCAAGGGTGGCAAGAAAAGGAAGACCTCTGAGGCTGACAATCTAGAAGGCTTGCCCCTGATCCGTCATCAGTTCCTTGAGTACTTTTCTGAGGTGGGGATCACTGACTTAGCTTAATTATCCTGCCCACTTGAGGATCATGTTATCCTAAGCTTTATGTCGTCTTTTTGCAGAAATTTGCTGAAATCGAAGACTACGTAGGCAATATTGAAGAAGTTGAGCAAAAGTACTCGGACCTTCAACAAGTAGCGGTGCCCAAGGATCACAAGATTGCTTCTCTTGAAAAAGACCTCAATGATGCCAAAACCCAGACGGCTAAAGTTCTGATCAATGTTGACTATGAGAAGCATGTGCTAAAGTCTCCGCTGCCATTGCCATGTACAAGACCAAACTACAGATGGCCCAGGAAGCTCAGGATCCTGATTTTGACAGGAGCAACTGGGACATTGAGGGCTGGATGGCTAGGCTGGCTGAGCTGGACGACGAAAAAGAGGCTGTTGAGGTTCTGGCAATCGAGGGTGGCAAGGATCAGGCCGGTGGAGAGGCAAGTGGAGCTGGTGATGGTGACGCAGCGAAGGTGTAAGCTGCAAGGATGGGCGATGATGGACACTTCTAGACATAGCCGGAGCCCATTTTTTAAGTTGGTAGTGGTTTATTTTGGTTATGATGTTTTTGTTGAACAATGATGGGTTGTAATAACTTTAGACAATAGTTTCTAGGGTGAAGGATCATGGATCCTTGAACAATAGGCAGGATAATGGGTGGTGGATGGATCCTCTGTTTGTGGGATGAAGCCACTCGTTATCCTTCCGTGTTTTATTTCCTGCACTACAAAGACCCGTAAACAATGGACACCCTTTGCCAACCCATGTGGACGGGCCACGTTTTGCTGGTAGAAACGTGGGTTGGCAATTTTGACAACCTTAAAGGGTTTAATGTTTTGTGAATAAAATAACTTTAACTTTTTAGCTTATCCTGTGTTGTTATCCTTATGGATCCTTTAGTTTTCAAGTGTTGTTACATATTTTGTTTGAATAAGAAAATTTAAACAAATTAAATTTAAGAATTTTAGGATATGATCCAGGATCAAATATCCTATAGTCGAAAAAGATAAACTTTAGAAAGGTTATGCCATTTTAGAATCATTGGGTCTGTTGTCTAAGAATAAGGGTCACTTAAATGAATAATGAATAAAATCAAAATAGTTAAGGATTATACCTTAGAATCCAAGTTAGGATCCTAACATTTAACATTATATTCAAGATAACCAAAAGACAAACCTTAGTAGAAGGTAAGGATCAAGGATCCTTGGTCGTTTGTCTCCAAAAACCTGAAATAGAATATAATTTGGGACTAAGTGTGACACTCTAGGTTTTTCCGTACGAACACCTTGTAATATTTTGTGCATATATGATTATTATTAATTGGAAACGTGATTTTTACTTGATATGTGTTGTGTATGTGTATTATATATATATTTATATGAGAGCCGAAACCACGACCCGAGACCATGACTCGCAACCGGGCGGTTGCGAGTGGGCCACTCGGTCTCGAGTGGGCTCTTGAGCCGAAACCGGTTGGGCCGAAACCCCAAGCCCAACTCGTGACCCTTGTATAAATTCCAACCTCCTTCTCATTTTCCTCATTTTGTCACAACACACAAACACACTTCTCCTCTTTTCTCTCAACTAAGAAAACCCCAAAACAACATCCAAACTCTTCCAAATTCTCGGTTCAAGCAAGGATCTCGGACAAGGACTCGGTCAAGCTCGGATCACTCGGACACTTCATCTTCTCTCATTCTCTTCTCTTTGTTTTCGGCTCCCCCTTTTCATAACCGGTTAGTGTTTTCTTTTGTGTTTAAGATGTATGTATGTTGTATGAACTAAGAAATGCTTGATTGGTAGTTTTGTATGACTTTTAGGTGATTTGTAAAAGTTTGACAAATATGTGGTAACATGTTAGAAATGGTAGTTTAGGAATGTTTATGCCAACCAATACTATGTTCAAGATTATAAAATGAATGCTTCATTGTTCTTGCAAAATGATGTTGTTAAATATGAGATTTCGACTATATAATGTATGTTTTCTTGTTTAGCATCATGATCTTGTCATAAATATGTGATTTTCGGCTCATAAATATGTGTTTATGTTGGCATGAAAACCCTAGAAAATTATGAACATAAGAAGAACTTGTTTGAATATGGTTTGAAGGTTTTAAAAATGGCAAAGTTTGATCTATATTTACCAATGGGCAGATTAGGAAAAGTGTTAGTAAAACCTTATTGGTAGTTTCCTAATCTGGGTCTGATTTTATATGTACAATGTGGACTGTCATATCTGCATCATCACGTGTGTATGAAAGTGACAGGTTACGACTCGCAACGACGGCATTACGACTCGAAACCACACGGTTGCGACTCGCAACCATAGCAGGACAACTCGAAACCACGAGATTGCGACTCGAGACCACGCCGTTGCGACTCGCAACCAAAACGTGACAACTCGAGACCACGGTTGCGACTCGCAACCACAGCGTGACAAGCCGAGACCACCTGGTTGCGACTCGAGACCAACTGGTTGCGAGTGGGCTGTCCATTTGGTTATTGGGCCATTCTGTGTTTAACTTGGGCTATTGTTGACTGGATTATGTGTTGCTGTTGACTGTTTAATTATTTAGGCCGGCCCAATAACCCACTGTTTACTTATATGCTTGATACGTGCTAGTTATGTGTAAGTTTTTACGTAAATGCTTGTACACCAAACCTGACCTATACCGGTAACCATGTTAGGACGTGGTGACCAACGTGATTGACAAGTAACCTAAACCTACCGAGCAACCCAAGGTGAGTTCACAACTTAAAAGCATGCGTCCCGGTGGTTTGGGACACGAGACTAACAACCCTATCCCCTGGTAAAAGGGGGATACCATTTACATACCTTCCCTAGTTATTGGGAACAAAACTTACTTTTCCTTCCCGGGTATTGGGAAACCTTTTGGTTAATTACTGTTTATACGGAATGCAACTAACGGCACTAAACGAAACTCTATCACTCAAGTCCCTACTACAAATACCGATTAGTCGCCGGGTTAGGCGAGCGGGTTATTAGTTGATAGCGCTATTTAGGTGTTTACCAGCCTCACACCGTGCCCTGGTTTGGGACGGTCGTGAACTAATGTACTCAGAAATTCGTCAATGATGATAGAACATTGACATCGGGGCATCCTGCGGATACGCAACGGTTACCTAGTGTTCGGTATTGGAAAAACAGTTTAGTCGCTAACTTTTGGGGTAGCTCCCCAGGGCATGTATAAACGGATAAATTAACCGGTGAAACAAAGTTTTTGGTAATTAAAACTGGGCAACTAGTGAACTCACTCAGCATTATTGTTGACCCCTTACTGCATGCTTTGCAGGTAACCAGTGACGAAGGAGCTTGCAGCTTGGGAATGTGTAGTGTCTGTTCACCCTTGTGTTGGGTGTTACCTTATTTTGAATCATGAACTTTGTTTTAAACTCCCTTACCTATGCTTCCGCTACTTATTACTGTTTTGAACTTAAACTTTAAACTCTGAACTTAATATTTGCTAAGCTTATGA